>NW_010393588.1:49806-54539 GCF_000710305.1 Buceros rhinoceros silvestris | reverse complement strand
TTTCCTTTTTTTCAAAATCCCCTGACACATGACTTTACAAGGAGTGTGTTGGTCACAGCTTCAAGGAGCTGTGTCTGTCCATAAGAAGTATATAATATTGGAACTGTTGACTCATCTGTGAAGATGACATTTGGGGTTTTTATTTGCCTCAAGGCATCTGTTGGCCTTTTGCAACATTTTCTTTTTATTGATGTCCCTAATCGAATGAAAGTGTGTATCAAAAAGATAGTTTTATTGCATCAACATTTCCTCCTTTATTTAGAATAGTTAATTTATATATTTAATCTGTCACACGCTCTTTTTTGCAACTCTGCAGAGTCTCATATTTTGACATTCTGTATCTCTTGCTGGCCATAAAAACCTTCTTTTCACATCCTGGTGATCATCATACTAAACTTTTTGTTAGCTAATTAGTGATCCATTTAAGTCTTCTTAGGCAGCTGATTTAGACATTTTTGAACCTGGAAAGAAAGAAAGAAAGAAAAGAAAGGAAGAAAGAAAGGAAGAAAGAAAGAAAGAAAAGGAAGAAAGAAAGGAAGAAAGAAAGAAAGAAAAGAAAGAAAGAAAGGAAAAAAGAAAGAAAGAAAGAAAGAAAAAGAAAGAAAGAAAGAAAGAAAGAAAGAAAGAAAAAGAAAGAAAGAAAAAGAAAAAGAAAGAAAGAAAGGAAGGAAGGAAGAAAGAAAGGAAGGAAGGAAGGAAGGAAGGAAGGAAGGAAACAGCAGACTGTAAGATGGGGTGAGGGGAACAAAAATAGGTCATCTATCTATATAAAGTTATATATGTGTGTGTTTATATGTATACCGTCACAAGTGGACCTCTGTCATCCTCAGCCAGAGAGGGCTTTTGGTGCCTGCTGGGAACACCCCCTCCTCACTACTGGTTTGACTTGGGGACATGGAGATGCAGCAACCTTGCTTCTTTTGAGCTGTTGAGTCCAGCATTACACTTTTTCTCTAACTGTGTGATGATGATGATGATGATGGTAATAATAATAATGATTAGTAATACTAAATGTAGCATGATATACTATTTTTTGGCAAATGTTCCATTTTAAAGGCCATGACAAAACTTTTGAAGGTGGAAATGGTCACTCACAGTCATTGTCGGAAGTATGACATGGAAGAAGTTAGAGAAGATCAGAAGAAGGGAAGGGTTTCTGATTGTTTACCTAAGTTATAATAAATGTTTAAGTTCCAGTATTTTAAAATACCTTTGTGAGATGGAACCGAAGACAAGCCATGTGTGGCCTGTGCCTTGGCACACTTTAACATCTGATTGTCCAGCTGCCCTGCTGGACCCTTGGCTATACTGTGGTCAGCATTCAGCTCATGTAGATACACCGACCTTTGTGCTTACCTCAGGAACAAAGATCCCAGTAGTCACTCTGATGCACATTGCCTGAAATCCTCTTGAGTGTAGGAAGTATGATGTTCTATGCTGCTCTTTCCTTAATATGAACACCAGTCAAAGCTAGCTTGATTAAAAGCGTTCCAGGTACATCTGTGAGGCAACTAGGCAACCACTTCTAAGATCTAACTGTCATAGCCTAAGGGATATAAGCGAAGAAATTTTTTGAGAAGTAATAGCATTTAGTAGGTATAGTTGGAATATTTGAGCATGCTTTTGGACATGCTTTTGCCGTCTTATCAAGCTGCAGCTTAGCAAATTTATTGAAGTTTATTCTTCTTGATAGAATAGATTGAGCAATGAGGTAGTGTAGCTCTGGGCAGCATCCATACTGTCAGAGAGCCCAGATTTCTTGGACGACCCTCACCTTTCTGATACCTGCCTACATCTGCAGTAACACAGAGCTGTGCAAAAGAATTAAAGCCGTGTGGAGGATCTGAAACGGTTTTGTTGTGGCACCTTTGATTCAGAGCTCTTGTCACCATGTGCCTCCAATCAGTGTTGCTGTACCCAGCTGTGTACTGTTGTTATGTACTGTGTACTGTTTCCTAGCATAAAACAAGGACAGAAAATGGAACATTTTTCCAAAAAGTACTACAAGAGTAATTTCATGTTGTCCATGTGATTGTGAATGTTATAGACACATGTCTAAATAGCTTGCTGGAGACTATTCTTTATATATATTTTTTTTTAAAAAAAAAGATTGTGGTCATCTTAAAGAAATGTTTTCCTTTCAGTTGCTTCCTCCAAATCTTGAATAATATAGCAATTAACAATTTTCACACAAAAAAAAGAAATGTAGAAGGTTTTATGCTCCCCATTAATTTCTAAATACCACTTAAATAAATTCTCATCATTGATAAGCTTTTTTGGACAGATCACACCAGTTTTTAAGTGAACTATTAGATTCAAATCTGTTGACCATAAAATATTGTGATGAAGGCTCATTAGTATAAATCCAGTGCCATAGGATATGTAAAGTTGAAAAATGTAATGATAATATGAGGAAAACTGTTTTGGTCTACCAAATGCAGTACCAAATGTTTGCAGAAGAGTAAGTCTGAAATACCTACAATCCCATCCTTTTCTTTTTGAAGCTCCTGAATTATACTTATTTTCTATTATTTGCCTACTTGACTATAAACAATATTTATTATACAATAAAAACTGTTTCTGTTTATATTCCTGCCTATTTTTCCCAATTAGCCTGAAAGTTTTACTAAGAAGTAATACAATTAGCAATATTTAAAATAATTCTGATGCATATTTCTGCTGATTTTTATTTTGTTACTCTCAAACACAAAACATACTGATTGCTGCATTTCTGGGGATGTAGAATTAAAGAATATACAATGTGAATACTTAATTTTCACATTGTTTATAGGTTGAACATGCTGTATGCTTTGAGTGCACTGTTAACTGACATTAGTGAATTAATTAATTGAGAGGGTAGCAGCGTGACAAATGGGCTATGAGTAGGAACTCCAACAGGATTTGATCTACAAAGGTCTCTCTCTATCCTGTCTAGTCAGGGGAGGAAGCAATCAGTCAATTTTGAATAAGCTAGGAGACATGTAGTATTAAGCAATGATAAAGGAGCCTTCAGGCTCATGAAGTCATGATATAGTTATCAAGATTTTCCATTACATAGCTATAAATATGTTGTCCCGTGTTATATATATTGTCCCAACTGAGTTTTCCATTATCAAGTTGCTTCTATCCTTTACCAGAATTTAAAAAGGTAAACGAAGTATGGTAAACCTGAAGCCTTGTAATCCATCTGCGGGTTGCTGGTGTGAATGTTGTTCCCCTATCTTGCCTTCATGAGTATATCCTGAACTCAGCTGGGTAATGTGATCTTTATGTCAGAAATCGAGACATATTCCCTGTATACCTAAGGAGATTGTAAGTATTTATTTGCAAAGTATGTATTGCAGTATGTCCTAGGAACATAGGATGTTCTTGTGAAATTTTGATGAAGGTCTTTATGTATCTCTTTTGAGGAAATGCTAAGTCATTCTTAGCATCTTACCTTTTCTGTTCTGATTGAAATTTCTTACTGAATTTGATCTTTTGCATTTCTTATAGAGTCATGACGGTCATTAATAACTTCACATTTTTTAAAAACTGTCACCACAGAGGTTAATTACCTTTGGCGAAAATGAAAAGATATAAAAAGAACAAGGTTGCCAACAAAGCTGCATCTACAAAACACTGACAAGTCAGCTTTGTTAAAACATCAAATCACAATGTATGTTTCTATAAAATTTTAATCTTATTAGATCTATTTTAGATAGTGATTTAAAGGTAATCCAATGAAGAGTCTGTAGAACGTGCATATCAGGTGTTTAGCAGAATGCAAGAGGCTACGAATTAATGACAGTAGCCGGATTCAAGGGCAGGTAAATGTAAGTTTTACTTTCACCTCGCCTAACTTTGTCTTCCAAAGATAGTGTGTTAGGTTGTGTCAATTGAAAAGGGTTCTGGGCAGGGCTTTCTCAACGATTCATATTTTTTTTTATACTGCAGATTCTAAACATCATGAATGCAGTCCACAGAATTATCTGCTGTTGTTCAGAACACCTGAAGTTGCTCACAATAGAAAATGGCTTACAAGCTGAACGTAGCAAAATGGTGTTCATTCCTTAAAGTTGGAAGTTCTGAAGCAGCATGGTCCTTGTTACTGACCACAGCTGTACCCTGCTAGGTTCTTATCCTCCCAAGAGGGCGAACTGTTCAAAATATCAGTGCCTTTTCCCAGCCTAGGACACACATTTCCTTATACATTGGAGTAATACTAATAGTACAGGAACACAGAACTGGAACTTTGGCCAAAGAATTTAGTCCTTGTCATTCACAGAAACTATGCCTTCTGTTCCTGTAAATAACTAAGAAAGCTCCATCAGCTGTGTTTTTTAGCAAACTTAGCCAGTGTGTGTTCTGTTTCAGAATTTACCTGTTATGATGTTTAGCAAACTGTTCCTAATCCACTGTGGAAATGTATTCAGAATCTGTTCATAGTCACTCACTGACATAACGCTTCATTAAATAGCTGGGTTTCTTCTCACTGATGTATTTCTAGTCTCTTCCTTTCCCTGCCTTTCCTTCCATCTTCATCTTGACTTCTCTGTAGTAGACTTATGAGTTACTCATCTATTTTATTCCTGTAACTGTGGATCTCTTTCTTGTGCTAGAAACTCATCCCTCTACTCTTGCCAGTTTCAGCCATTATCCCCAGGTCTTTTCTCTCTTTTTTTCTTTTTTAATGTTCTTAGTTATCCTGTTCTTCATTCTTCAGTCCTACATGTCATCCATTTATTTCTGCA
>NW_010393588.1:44437-49689 GCF_000710305.1 Buceros rhinoceros silvestris | reverse complement strand
CTATGTGACAGGATGTCTCAAGTTGGTCATCAGAGTTCCACTATTTTCTGTGTCAACACCTTCAATGGAAATAAAAAACCAGATCACCCCGGCTGACCCTTCAAAAAATCTACTATTAATCTTTCTCCAGCTTTAGTTTCCCTAACAGCAATAACCATAACTAGTTTCTTCTTCCTGGAGTTGTTACAGTCTTGTTGAATTTATTTGTTAATCATTATCTTCTTGGATTGTAACTAACACAATTATGCATATACTATACATATGTATGTAAAGCATAGGCAGCCAAAGACTTTTAGTCACCCCATTTAATACTACAAACTTACAAAACAATACTAAATTTTAAAAATATGAAGTAATCTTTGTCTCATATATATATATATATCTGTGCATAGATGAAGCACATCATTCAAACAACACATGATAAATTTCTTCTCTAATGTTAGAATCTCTGGGTTTATAACATTTTCAATCTTGGGAACTAGAGATTTGGGCTGAAGTTCTGAGTTCATTGTAATTAATATCAGCATTTCCAGTAATGTCAGAAGGATCAGATTTTTACCCTTATTCTTAGTTCATTTCAGATGAAAACTGAATTTTTCATGTTATATTTAGAACTTAGTTATTTTAAATACCATATGCTAGGAAGCTCACGAAGGAGGGATAGAATACAGGATATTAGCATCATTGTGGATTTGAACTTTTTTTTAAGTTTAAAGTTTATTGATTCAACATACACAAGGCCAAAAGGCATTTTTGCATCATCTAATCTGTTGTATTATATATCACAGGTCATTATATGACAGATAACCTCCACTGATCTTGATAATCTTCATTTGGATAAGGTTCGTTGGCTAATACTTCCCTAAAAGACAACAGAAGATAGAGAATATGTCACTTATTTTGTTGCTTGTTACCAAAGTTGCTTGTTACCAAAGTTAATAATCTCACTATTAAAATAAATTGTGCTTTATTTCTCATTTGATTCTTTTCTGACTTCAGCATCTAAGCATTGATTGCTCTTACGCCTTTTTGATCTAAATTAAAAAGCCCTATAATACCTGTATTTTCCCCATGAAAATCAGGAACTCACTTATTTTCTTTAGGTGTTCTGTGTCTTCACACTGCAGTCATGCTGAATGCATGTCTGCCAAAATTAAATCAAAACACTGTTGTACAAAGCTGCTATTCTTTGTTCAGCAGAGGTTGGATTTGCAGTGGATTTCTGAAATGTTTGTAACCATTTTTTACATCTTTTAAGTATATATTATCTAGTAACAGGACTGTGATGAGAAAGCTATAGTCCAGGCTCTTTTCTCCCCCCCAACAATTTCACATGTTGACTCCTCATTTTGCCATCCCACTGTGGTGTTTTGAGCTGTTTTCTGTAAATTTATTTTACGAAGAGAGTAGTGGAATGGTTTCTTGGTGAGAACATAGCTTGATTTTGAAAGTCGTATATTATTAAAGTCTCGAGAGCCAGGAATGTTAGTGCCTTGAAAAAACCCATATAAATAATGAATCAAAGAAGGAATGTACAAGCCCATTCAGCAGGTACTTACATAGGAATAAACTGCTGAAGATTTTAACCTGAAAGTTTGATTATATTGGTTTTAGAGGTAGGAAACTAAGTTCTACAACACAACATCTTCAACACTTCACTGCAGAGGACAGATGCACCAATCTGAAACAAAAATCTCTCTAGCCATCCACCACCATTCCTGCACATTTGTTACAATTTTACTCAATATGTTTCATTTTATGTGATTTTAGATTTTTTGATATCTGAAAAGGTCAGAATAGACAAAAAAAAAAAGTTTTTTGCAGTAAAAGATTCTACTTGCCTGGTATTTTTCTGTTCAGTTATGTTTACCAGCATCCATATTGCCATCTTGGTTCAGGCGCATATTGGGGCCTCAATCCACCTGATGTCCATACCCCATGTGTGGTCTTCTAGTCTGGCTTCTCAGCCAGAGCATTCTCTGTGTTTGGGAGAGGCATCTAGTTGTCTTCACAGAGAAATTCACGTTCACACTCAGCAGCTACAGACAGTTTGGCTAAACTAAGCTGCCCCGGTTTGACAACTTGAGGTTGAACTCAAGCATCTCTGTTCCTAAGGGCAGTAAAGGCTAACTTACGAGACAAACCGAGAACTGCTGAACTTTTGGGGCTCGTAGATTCTGTCATTTGTGTAGAAATTGTCCTGACCTGGGGGTATTGAAAGTTGGGTATGTTTTACTGGGAAGCTTTAATATTCCTTTAAGAGTTTACTTGAAATAACATGCCAGTTAATTCTGAAAGCCAATTGTTGGCTAAAACCTTTGCACACCAGAGCCTCGTATATTGTGTGTAATCCAGAGGCTGCAAGACTGGAAACACTGGTAGAAATTTTTATCAGTTCTGAATTATTCTTTTATAATATCTTCACTTAAAAATTGAATTAATTTAGTTATTATCAGTCCAACAAAAAATGACTTGAAAGAAGAAGAAATTATAAAACCAGAGCCTACTTCATTATCTGATAGTGGCTATATAATTTAATTAATTCAAGGTTATCAATACGTGGAACTGTTTAACGACTACTGTTCTGTAAGGACAGTCTTTAAGAGTCCAAATCTGATATAAGCCACGCTGCTGACAAGGGCGTATACAGTTTTTCTTTATAAGTTAATGTTTTTTTCCCAGTCAGTTTGACCACAATCAATTCAAGTATCATTACGACAAGGTCAAGACCTGTGGAAAGAATTTTTAAATTACGGGCTATTAAGACAGATTTCTCGCACGTGCTGACTTTCTCAAGGTGTATCCCTTTTTCACCACCAACTGCAGCATAGAACTTGTGTTATCCAGAATTCTCAATATTTTTCAGGCTAAAGCATATGAGATAATTTTTTCTTTTTTTTCCTAAGGATTTTTCATGATTCCATCACCTGAGTATGATGACTGAATCAACTGCTCACACTGAGAAGTCTTGCTGAGAAAATGTCTAATGCTTTAAATGATAGTACAGCAAACAGTCAGCCTGATGTCTCCATGATGTCTCCAAGTCTCCATGAGCTTTAAACAAGTATTCTTTGGGTTTCATTAGCACAAAGCTATTGGTATTAGGGAAATCATCTACCTCACAAGTCTAGCATCACGTTTTGAAGTTTAGAGCTACTGTAGTAGCCCCTTTGCTCTAGCTTGTACTCCTATTAATGGAGCAAGATCTTTTTCCAGTTCCACTTGTTGTAGTGCCTTTCATCATGATCACTGTTCTGTCTACTGCTCTACTAACTGCACAGCTGGAGTTCTGATTGGAATGGATAATTTTATTTAAATCCATTGCATGAAATCTGTTTTCACACCTTCAGTTTTAACACTTAAAATAAAAACAAATGTTGTATCTTGTTTTACCAGGGAAACACATGGTGAAGGAGAGATGGACAAATTAAAATATTCAGAACTAGTATTTCACATTCTGATATAAAATGACAAATCTACCCTCAGACATGGGTAGATTAAACATGCTTCATCAATAGAGAATACAGCTCACTGACCTCAGAAATACTTATCAAAATCAGGAACCCTTGGCAGCAGGACACACCATATCTGAAATCTAGTGAATGCTTATGTTCTACCAGAAAAAGAAACTTAGAATGACTGCAGTAGCAGTTTTGAAAGCCAGGACTAAATTAAGAGGCATTCAAATTTGACAAAAAGGATGGAGAACATAGAGGTACAGAAGAATCTGATAATTTCCATTCACTAAATATTTATTACTAACAGAATACTTACCAACAAGACTCATTAATCAATGCTAATGTAGTGACCAACAAAAAACCCAATGGTCAATATATCAAATCATATGTTCTGAAAAGTGCCCTTTTTTCTTTTAATTCAGTAGTCAGGCGAAATCAGACACTGAATGTGCTCAGAAGCACATTTTTCTTTGATATGCTGCTGCTCTGCAGAGCTCTTTATTCAAAACTGTTTGCAGTTTAGTGTTTACTCTTATAATATTGCCTTTCCCTTTTAGATCTCTTTATTGCTTTGAACTTTTCTTTGCAGTTTTGATTTCCCAAATAATATTTCAGCCTACCCATCATTCATTTTCAATGATGTATCTTAGCTCAACTAAAATCCGTCTCAGCAATCACTGACTTCAAGATGTTAAAACAAAGGCGTTAAAACTTGTGAGGTTTCCTCCTAATTGGAATCCCTGGCAAGGGTGTGTCTTACTGATACTGTAGTTCATGTCTTTTTATAACTAAAATCTGTAAGACTATGACTGAAATGCTACTATTATTTTAACAAGGGCTGAAAATGAAGAATGCTACTCACTGGAAAAGGCTCAGTTCTTCCAAGTGCCATTGTATCTCATTCAACCTGGAATTTTCTCTCTGACTGAGAATTTGCATGACAAAAGCAAAGGATGAATGGACATGGGACTGAAATGTTTAGAGCCTGTGACAGTTCCTTTGAAGCTTTAAGAGTTTATAATGTAAATAAGTATTTAGGGGATTATTAACATTCACATATTTTACCCCAAAGGCTTTCTGTAAGGTCAACTTTTAAGCAGTTGAAGTATGGATAAGGAATTGTAAAATGTATGTGTGAACATGTTCAAAGACTTTAGAGAGTCTTGCTGCAGAATGTTTTTATTTGACTTTTAGTATGATAGAATATATGCTAAATTAATATGTATAGTTAGTCACTATCAGATATATATAACATAGACCCAGGGAGTTCTGGAATTTAAGGAATTCTGAAGATTTTGTTATTGAGTCGTTTTGGTTTCAGAATACCACAAAAGAAAAATAGACAAGACTAAGAGAAAGATCTTCCAAATGAGCTTTAAAAACAAGCAGGGCACTATTTTATTATGGCCACCAGCAAAGGTAAATTATTCCCCAGAAGTACAGCTAAAAGTTCAGAACTGACATGTTGACTCCAATGCAAATGAAAGTGTTAAACTAATACTGAGATGGAGACTATATCATATAGCTGTTACCTAGAGTATCTGAAAACCAGTCTATTTCTTTAGATGTCTAAATGCATTTTAGATGTCTTGAAGACACATTTTTAAAGTCACAAGCTGAGGCAAATGACCAGTGGAAGTCTAATTTCCACTTAAATTATTAATACTATGATATAATGGCCTCACTATGTGTAACAGCTCCGTGAGACTTACATTTGTATTTATTACACGTTATTAAACTGTTGAAGAAGCCTTTCTCTCTTCCCTTCCTCAACACCCCCCACCCCCACCACCA
>NW_010393588.1:40846-44335 GCF_000710305.1 Buceros rhinoceros silvestris | reverse complement strand
ACCACCTTCACCCCCCCCACACCCCCCTCAAATAAAACTAAATGATTTGGAAAATCCAAGCATTATCTTCCAGGTAGAAATTTTGCATACACCCATGTTGACCTGAATTCTCATTTCACAGCAAATAAGCAGATCTATACAAAATAGTTGTGCAGATATATTGTATTACAGCTCTTTCAGTGATACTCCATCATTGAATTTTCATGAATGATGATGTAACCACTGCTTATATTAACTATTACAACTTCAATCAGAATTCTGACTATTTGACAAGCATAGATGTCGACCCTAACTAATGAATTCAGTAATATTACGTCCGTTCATATATTATTGACTTATACAATATGCTGAAGCTACAGAAAGCTGTCAAAAGGTGCTTGTCATCAGTAATCATCATTTGTTATTTCCCCTAGAAATCTAATTCAATTACATCTGTCAAGAATAAATCAAGAATAACTTCTGCAAAATGCATATTCCTTTGTTTCACTCACTGTGCCTTGAGGAATCTTTATCTCCCTTTTGTCTACATTTCAACAACTTACTTCATAAGGAGGAAATGACAAAGGACATAGCAGGAAAGGGAAAGAAAATAATGTAGGTTAGCACTCCTTCTTGAGATAAGTTGGTTCAAAAAGCTGAATTATTCATACACCAATAAAATACACCTAGGGAAGTGCAAAGTTGCTTATCACAAGGAGAAAGAAGGAAATAATTCGATCTGTTTACTAACGTATAATGCAGTCATTCACTTAATTCTGCGAACATTTTCTTATCAAATTGCTTCTTAGCAAACGAGAAATAAATTGCTTGACTGTATTTATATATTGCTTATATAACATTTAACAGTCCAAATAGCCATAAACGCTCTCTATCTCTCTTGGTTTTGTAGAGAAACAACAACATTACAGTAATGCCAAAGTCGTAAGGTTCCTTGGAGTTTTTAAATAATGTTAGAAGTACAAGCTGGCATTTTTGTTCTAAATCTGGTGGGTCATCCAATGAAAATGTAAACATGGAGACATGAAGAATATTCAGAATTTGAAATGCCCAGATTATAATGTGAAAAAAAATCCTACTGACATATAATAAGACCATTTTCCTTGTCTATAAAAACAACCTCACCAGGAACCTGGAATTAAAAATTAATCTGAACTTCTTCATCTAAGACTCTGCTACATTACTTGTGAACTTTTGTTTGAAAATGCAAGGACACAAATAACTTTGCCAGTATGTGTCAATTCAGCAAAAAAACTCAGTCAAGATGCATGATTTCCTTCCACTGTGTACTGGGAAAATGGGCTGGTGTCAACAGTAGGAACAACACCTTGATTTCAAAAGATAGAATATCAGTCATATATGTTACTAAGAACCGTTCATTCAACGTGCTGATAATTGCATAGAAATTCTTATATTTGCTTCATAGAAATATTTTTGTATAAAATTATACCAATACAATTTTAAACTAAGGAAAACTAGTTCTTCCTGTTTCAAAAGTGCTTGAAATGCTTTTATTAAATGGAGGAAAAATCACAGCAGAAAAAGAAAAAAATCTCCTGTTTCTGGCTGGATGAATGTCATTCCAGTTTTCATTGTACTACAGTTAAGAACATATACTTCCAAACAAATTCTGAGGAGAAATGCCTTAGAGCATCTCAGATGGCACTGGACACTTGTCTTCAGGCAATTGAAACAAGTCTCCATTGTTTACAGTAGCTGAAACCACTCTATACTTCCCTGACTGTTTTTTCTCAGGGTTTGACTGAGTTGCCCCCACCTGGGTGGATTATGGCGTTTGAGAAATGTTGAGAAATCATGGTTCTCCTGTAAATACCATTCCAGACCTGTGTGGATGACTTGGACACTCCTAAGACTCTAAGCGAGCATTGACGTCAGCATGCTGGGGTAATTTGGATGGTACATAGCTATGTATTTAGTACAGAGGTAGAAAGCTCCATGTATGGACGTAAACATACTATCTTAACTGAATCCTACCCCCAACACATATTTTGTTTATACATATATTAAATGTAGTCTATACATAATATTTTATAGATAAATATAATTACAGAGACCAGTGATGAGTGGCATTCCTCAGGGTTCACTATTGGGACTGGTGTAGTTTAATATCTTTGTTGATGACAAGGATGGTAAAATTGAGTGCACCCTCAGGAAATTTGCCATCAACACCAAGCTGTGTGGTGTGGTCAAGACACTGGAGGAAAGGGATACCATCCAGAGGCACTTTGATAGGCTTGAGGGGTGAGAATCTTGTGAAGTTCAACAAGGCCAAGTGCAAGGTTCTGCAAGCACAAATGCAGTCAGGGTGATGAGTGGATTGAGAGAAGCACAAAAAAGAAGGACTTGGGGGTGTTGGTGGATGAAAAACTGAATATGAGCCAGCAAAGCCAATTGCATCCTGCGCTCCATCAAAAGAATTGTGGCTAGCAGTTTGAGTGAGGTGAAGAACTCAGCAGGCAGAAAGAAAAGGAGAGCATTTTTTAAAAGTACCGTGTTACAACTCAGAGGCAACAATCTTAAATGAATTTAACCAATTAATTTGGAAACTGATGATTAGCTGATATAGATCACCAAATTGCTCTGATGAAGAGGGTAACTGACTCTTTAACTGTTAATTTACAGCACTTGGAGGAAAACCTTGTCTTGTGAAACGGAAATTTAGTGTGCTTTCAAATACTGGGGATAATTCAAGGATCAAACTAAAATAATCATTGAAACAAACTGGAAAAAATCATGAATGACAACTTTCTTACTCACAAATTGTTAGATTTGACACCAGAAAGATATATTAGATCTTATCTTCATATGGTCATAGAATCACAGAATGGTTGAAGTTGGAAGGAACTCATGGAAGTCATCTTGTCCAATACCCTTGCTCAAGCAGGGCCACCTAGGAGTGGTTGCTCAGAACCACGTCCAGATGTTTTAATATCTCCACAACATCTCTGGGTAACCTAGTGTCAGTGCTCTGCAACTCTTTCAGTAAAAAATGTTTCCTGATGTCCAGAGGGAACCTCCTGTGTTTCAGTTTGTGCCCATTGCCTCTGGTCCTGTCACTAGGCACCACTGAAAAGGGCCTGGCTCTGTTATCTTTGTACCCTCCCTTCAGTTACTTACATACACTGATGAGATCCCCCTAAGCCTTTTCTTCTCCAGGCTAAACAGTCCCAGCTCTGTCAACCTTTCATCGTAAGGGAGATGGTCTAGTCCCTTATCACCTTTGTGGCTCTTCATTTGACTCTCTCCCGTATGTCCACGTGTCTCTTGTACTGAGGAGTGACTTTCCCAGTAGAAGGGGAGGGTAGAGGGGAAGGATCACCTCCTTCGGCCTGCTAGCAGCACTCCTTCTAATGCTGGATTCTGGAATGTATTGTTAGCCAGGTTTGCTGAAAGGGCATATTGCTGACTCGTTTTAGAAAGCAGTGAAATTGATCACAAAATACAAATAATAATACCTAAAATTCAGTAGTC
>NW_010393588.1:30632-40658 GCF_000710305.1 Buceros rhinoceros silvestris | reverse complement strand
AATGAAGTAATGTGCTATCTAACAATACTGCCATATCTGTACTTTAAAAAGATGAAGAGCTGAAGGCAATGGGCAGAATGTAATGGGAAGATTTTTTTTTTCAGAAAAAGAATAATAAAGACAGTTGATGAAAATATTTTGGCACATAACAAAAATGCGTAATCCCAAATAAAGAAATGCTCTGCTGCATAAAAAAAAAAAAAATCCTCTATTTGACTTAAAAAGGAAATGAAAGCAGTTAAATAGTTAAGACACCTGCATATTACAAATGGAAGAATATAAATCAGAAATCAGGAATTTGAGAGAACTAATGAGAAAACTAGAAGCACACATAGAGAAACATAGCCAAACCAAGGCTATAAGCAGAAGGTTTTGTATGTGTCTGGAACAAGAGAATGTCTAAGTAAATTTTATCCATTAATGATCACATGTATGTATTTCTGTTTATGAAAATATCAGATGGTGTATTTACATTATTTGAAAACCAGGAAATTCTTTCCTTCTTGAAAATTGGTTTAATGCTGCACAGCATGTGCTAAAGTTTGGCATTTTTAAATCAAAGAATATACATAATTTTTTACAAAATATCTGAACAATGAGCATTCTGCACTATTAACATTGATTTTCTGGAAGCCTTGCAACAGTGGGGCAGTCCTCCAGAGACTGAAAGAGAGATGATGTTGTGATAATATTCGAGAAGGGCAAATTGGATGGATGACCTGGGTGATATTAGGCCTGTCGGTCTGACATTGATCTCTCTAAAACGTAATGGAAAGGGGCTGATAGTACACTTGGTTAATAAAGAAGTAAAGGAGGTAAATATAATTAATGCCAATCAAAATGGGCTTATGAAAAATAAATCTTCTCAAACTGACTCGATAACTTTTTCAACAACACTACTAGTTTCGTTGATAATTAAAAGGGGATTGATGAAATAAATGCACCCATTGCATTACAAGCTTTTCTCTAGGTATTGTACCACACTGTGTCTAATAAAGAAGGAAGGTATAAAATGTATCACACAAAATAAATAGAGGACAAGCTGCCTAAGTGGAAGACTACAAAATTAACTGAGAGTTGGAAAAATCATGCAACAGGTAAGTTTCTAGCAGGACCCTGTTGGATTTGATATTTTTAAAATTTCATTGTTGTTGTTGTATATTGTTATCTGTCTAATACTCCTCCCGTTCTTGGCAGGCCCCGGCCGCCCCGTGCCCGGGTCTGTGATGTCCGGAGGTGGAGCAGCGACTCTTTCACGGGCACCCCCTTGCCGTGGGGAAGGAGCTTGCATGCCCTTGAGAGGTTGAGAGCTGTGCTGGTGGTGGCATGTGCCTCCGGTGGGGTCTCCCAGGCCAGACAGGTCTCAACTGAAGGGTCAGACAAAGTGTGTCCAAGGGCAGGATAGGCTCACTAGCCTTCGGGCAGCCATCCTAGGAGAAGGACAACTCTGACTCCAGACCCCGGCAGATGGAGCTCGTTTAGCCTTGTAAGGCATCCATCATCTAAGAGAAGGATACTCTAACCAAACCTACGACCCGAGGACTTCACTGTCACCGTCCAAGCTCTCTAGGCCCTGGCAGATGAACCTCAGGTGTAAAGGGTGGAGCCAGTTCCGCATACGCTGGTGCCTCACCTAAAAAATCCACCGCGCAGGCCCGAAGGGTGCACTCATCGCTTGCAGTGAGCGTGGGAAAAGCCCTTCCCAGATCTTCATTCCCGAAGCCAAGCCATGATGATGATGATGATCTGTCTGTATATGGTGACAAATTTATGAATGAACAATTAGGCTGTATTTGTAGCAGGGCGACACTATCGTGTCTCAAGAGTAAGTTGAATGAGTTGAGAATAAACTTCCACTGTGATGCATAGGAATAATAGAATATGTGGACGCATAAATGAAAAAATTGGGATATAATATGTTTGGAAAATTTCCCTACTTTCTTAGTTCGGTTCTTAGACTGGTGTAATTTTACATCAGCAACAGCATGTTTTGAAGTTCACATCAGACATGGCTTAAATGGAATAAGTTAAAAGAACAAAATAAACAGAGAAAAGGTTGGAGAACTTTTCTGATATGTAATAAACTAAGAATCTTCCCAAAATGTTAAGATATAACTCATTTTGTTAATAACTACAATTATAATTGAAGGGGATGGATGACTGAAGAGAAGTTTCTTCAGTCTATCAGAAAAAATACATAACAATAACACCTGCTGGCTTGTAGTTGCAGCTAGATATATTCAAACTATAAATAAGATAACTTTAAGAGTAGCATGAGGCACACTTTGAACAAATGATCAGCATTTGCTGTTCTTAAATTCTTAAAAGTAGGTTGGTTCCCCCATACTGCTATAACTCAAGGAGGAATTAATTTGAAGTCTTACATTACATAAAAAAACATGCTGGATGATCGAATGGCCTTTTCTGGCTGCAGTCCATGATTCTAAAGCAAGAGGGAATGCCCTCTCCTTTGCACTACTTGCCAATAAACTGAACTAAGTGATCTGTGTAGATGATGTTCACTAACAGAATAATAATTGGATGGTATGAATTTTGATTATTTTTTATTAAATAATTATACTGATAAAATCTCTAGCATAAATTCATCTACACCCAGGGCAGCTTAGTCTGTTTCTTAAACCAAATAAACATATTGGCTTACATTTGAATTACTGGACTTTGATTTTAAGCAAGCTTAAAGTGAAAACTTTTACATTTATGCTGTGCTTAAAAATTATCATCAGTGATGGACTGATGTAAACTTGATGAGAGATCTTGACTAAACTGGTGTTTTGACCAAGATGAGAAATAGATTTTGACCAACTTTATCAGAAATTATTTTATGTCAGGTTCTATAAAATATTCTATACCCAAACTATCTTGTGTATCATCACAAGAAAAAGTCTTCAGGAGTATAAAATTAATTTCTTAATGTATCTGGTTTATAAAACAAGATTTTGGTAGGGGGTGTGTGTGTGTGTGCTGCTACAGGGGTGTCTTCTGTGAGAAGCTGCTCAAAGCTTCCTCTGCGTCCAACAGAGGCAATGCCAGCCGACTCCAAGATGGGCCTGCTGCTGGCCAAGTCCAAGCCCATCAGCAACGGGAGCAGCACCTCTATGATAACATTCACTACTTCCAAATCTGGAACACATGAACACTCTGGATAATACACAAAAATTGTCACAATCATTTCCTTTCTTTCAGGTATCTTTTCAAAGAGAATTAGGAAAGAAACATCTCAGTACACAAGAAGAGAATAAAATTTTGACAAGAGATATGTAATTAGCAGCAAAAATTCAGGAGACAAGAGATTAGATATGCTTCTCTGTTAGACACTTCATATTTCTTATCTGAGGTATCTTATTCCAAGCATACAGGGTGATGTGAATAGTATTCTGAGATACTTAACTTCGGCCATTCATTAAATAAGGAATTTAAACATCCACTCTAATATGTTGAATCTCATTTGCAGAACTGATTATAGTGCAAGTTAACTGCCTGCATTGGTCCAATAATTTTTTTGTTTGTTAAAGAGCAATATGGTTTTCTGGAATTTTTGTTTTGTTTGTTCGTTGTTTGTTGGTTGGGTTTTTTTGAATAGTGGAATATTTTGTGATTTTTTTTTGGACAGCTTAGATAAAATATATAATTTTCATTCAAAACTTCTCCTAACATGAGTAAGAGATACACCAGGAAAAGATTTTCTGACTGGAATCCTAAAACCTAAGAACTACTCTTACATTCATCACTTCAGGAATTGGATTCAATACTGGTGCTACTTGCACAGAAACCTGATAGACCCGTGAAGAACAATAGTATGTGGCTTCATAAGTCAGCAGTTACTTCAGAAAAACACACACATATAAAACAAACATTTGCAGTGTAACTAAAGGTCTGGAAACCAAAGTGATTCACTGGTAGGTAGATCTTTCTTAGTTATTTATTCTATCCAGAAGACTCAGAGGCATTTATTACTGAAATGATTGCTAGTTCATTTTTTTCAGGCTATATATAGCTACAGGTAGCAAGAAGCAGAAGGGACAAAAGAAAAGAAATAACATCTTGTAGAAGCAGCATTCACTCTACAGCTATATCAACAGAGAAAAGGAGCAGAGAATTATGACACTACCCAGGACACAAGATTATAAATTTAAGGGACTGAAAACAGGCGGCCAGGTTACTCTGAGATTGCTCTGCATGGGTTTGCCTGGTAAGAGATGTGTTTACCTGAATGAAACTTGGCACGGACTCAGCTGAACTATTGTAGCATGCTAATTGCAGCAGACCAGTGTTTGTCAACCAGGTAGACGTTTGTGTTGGATCTCACATCAGCCTTGTTAACATTCTGAATTGTTTTAAGTATGGCAGCTGCTATCAGTATTTCTTGTGTAGACATTATTTTTCCTAGAACTAGTACAGTCCAGTGATCACATGAAATATGGAGATTTGAAATCCAAATTGCCAAATCTACAAACAGCTGCGTAAACGGTGGTACTGATGCAAGTATAGGTTGGACCCCCTGCCCTCCCTCTCTTCACCACAGCAGTGTTTCCATAGATAGGAGAATTTCTAATTTTTAAAATCTGGCAACAGGCTGTATATTCTTTAGGTCTAATGGTTTCTATCCTTTATATGCATATTTCTCTGTTGATAATAGTAATGGGAACAGCTGTATAAACAGAATGTTTGCAGCCACAACTGTTAATCATACTGAAACTCCTCTTAATAAAAGAATTAAAATATGAAAAGTGTTAGAGCTCTGATCAATGATGGCTTTAAAGTAATGAATGGAAGAAGAGGGGAAAAAAAAAAAAAAAGATTTAGGAAGAGCTTGTTGTATTGCCATGACCTCAAGAGGAAGAATGGGCTGTCAGACTTTTTCCAGGTAAACCTAAATTTCTCAGCTTGTAACTCTGGCTTCTTGATATGATCAATAAAGATCTCTTTTCTATAGCTGTACCTGCCCTTTTCATTCTATGTCATTAATGAAATACAGATCCCTGTCAGAAAAATGAATATGCAGGAGATGATAAAAAAAAATACTAAAGGTATAAAAAGTCTGCCATGAGTCAAAAATAAAATGATTGCAATTGTTCCAATTAGAACTTACATAAGTAATAGAAAATACAAAAACATACAATATGTACTAAGAAAAATAGATTTTTGGTACTAAACCTCTCATTATAGCCTAAAAAATCCAATTAAATAGAAAGGAAATTAAGTTTAAACTAGCAGTATAAATGCTTTCTACCACTACATCAAAAATCCTTGAAACTCATTGCTACACATAGAACTGAGAAGCTGTATGTTGGACACATTTTCTAAATTATGCAACAGTTTGGAAAATAAGAACATGTGATTCTTTTACAATTGAACACTATCCCCGCCCCCCTCCCAAAAAAATCTGCATTTCTAATTCAACTTTGAGAAATTGTGAGATAAATAACTTCTTAATCCATATCTCATATTAATGCCCAGAAATTAGGGATGTTATTCTTTTTGATACACGGGAAGGGATCTAGAAGAGTAGGAACTGATAAGAGGGGACCTTACCTTTTCCAGAATTAATTTACCAGGTGCAAATGGTATAAAAAAATTATACTCTTTACCTTCACAGGGATATCTGATAGCCCTTGAGTAATTTTCTTTCTGTTAAAGCAAAAACTAAATACAATTTAATGTAGTACATATAAAAAGTTGAGCAAAATTACCAGTTTAGTTCCCATACTGTTCTCTTATCTGTAGCAAAAAAAATGGAAGAGGCATTTGAAAATGGAGGTATTAAAGTTTCACAGTATTTTTGACATTTTAGCAATGATAGGAAAATATTGATTTTACGAAGTATATATAAATTTTATCCTAACAAAACAGAACAAGATGACTACTTCTAGTGATTTCTGTCATCTCAGCTTACATCTCCTTGGAGAGCCATCAACATTTGTATTATTGTTGATGTGTCTTCCTGGTTAATTAGCATCTGTTCTATCCTTCCGTTTTGTGACTGAAAACAAATGAAAACACAATCAATCATTCTTATTTTTGCCTTTTATATTCCTAACTACCAAATCTGGGCTTTTAAATTTCATCACCCACATTGACATATATTTCTGAACCAAGTTATCCATCAAGACTCAGTTTGAACACTACAGTAAGAAAAAAATCACTTTAAAATTTACAAGCTAGCCAGAGGGATGATGTTAACAGACAGCTGTCAAACAAAATGCCTTTTGAGTAAGTATATGCATGCTTTGTATGAAATCTTGACTGCTCTTCTTGTGAACAATTTGCAGGATAAAAAAATATCAGCATTTAATTTGGAGTGGTTATGTTGCGTTGCTTTCCTCCTCATGACAAATTATGCTTAGATATTTTGGCGGCAGATGAAATCTTGAACTAATTTTTGCTAGTTCTTTTCATTTTATCTTACTCCTCTCTAGATGCACTTGGTTGTTGTTTGAGATGCTTGCTTTTCTAAGTACTAAACTTAAGGCATTTGTTACCTACTGGCATCTTCAGGGCTTTTTATGAAAAATCCTGTGAAATGTAGTATGTAATTGGTGCATAATTCTTTGACAAATATATCTCTGGAGGCTACAGATATGTAACATATATTGTATACACTGATTGCTTAACTTAATATGCTTGTTGGATAGCATCTGCAAAGGAGAGTAAAGCCCCTGATAAGTTAATTTAAAAGCAAATGGTATCTCAAAACACACCTCTAAAAACAAGTGAATGTCAAAGACTGAAAGGGCCCAAGATCTGGTCCCAGTAATTCACACGGAAGTAATAAGAGGCTTTATCTTAACAGTTCAAGGCATATTATTTGATAGACTATTATCACAGCATCCAAGTCCTTAGGTAAACATGTAAAATAATTCATTGTAAATAAAAAAATATATTTAAATTGGAACTATCTAAGTATGTTAGTCAACTGTTACTGAAGCCTGATTATTTTTGAAAAGCTAGTCAGGTAAAAAGCTTGCATTAAAAAAACCACATTTTTTGTCATGAAAGGATGGAAATTCAGGCACTTAACCATGATAACTAAATACGTAATCGTTTCAGATAAAAGCAGTATAGTTTGTCTGAAAAAAAGTGTCTAATGTGCAGTCATGAAAAAGGTAGAAATTATAACTTGCCTGATTTGTAAAAACACGTATAAATTCCAGTTATTTCTTCTAGATGTTTCAAACAGATACAGATTCATCAACAAAGATGTAATTGGATCTAGCTGTTCTGTTTAATCACAGCCTCATTATTCTTTGAGCTGTATTTTGAAAGGCATTGCTGTGTTTTGAAACACACAAAGATTCTCATCTGTGCTGACTTTGATGAATGTGGTTAAGTTTAGATTCATGTTCTCTGAGCCAGAGTTGGTGTCTGTAGGAGCTCTGTTCCAGACTGCAATGTACACAATTGCACCCACACCATATCTCAGCAGGAAAGGACTAGGACTTGCCAAATACCCCTAAATCCTTTGCTTCCCACACTAACAGGTGTGTATGCCTGACCTTACTCATCAAGCCTACTAGAAAAACCTACAGCATGTTATATGTGAGGAGAAGCCATTTTTATCTGAGGACCCGTACAGGAATGATGTCTGCTGTAGCTGTTGAGACAGGTGAAGCCAAAGAAAGAATGCATTAATCAATATTTTCTGTAACTGGAGGCAGAACTCCCACCCTAATATAGTCCCTAATGCCTAACATCTGCAGTACTAGGAGCTCAGACTGCTTTTGCTGATGCAGTCTACCAAGTCTTCCTAGTATTAAGATGATAACAGAGTGCAAATACGTATCATACAATGTACCTCATACTTTTTCTTTCTTTGCCTCATGCATCTTGACCTGAAGAACACCTCAAAAATTAGTTATCAGACTATTTCAGGATGATAATGAATTCAGAGGGTTATATCTCATACAGGATTTTGTACTTAAGTGGAAAGTTCATTTGAGTATGCTGGTATGTTTACTAGCTTCAGTGAGGACACCAGAAAACTGTTTCATTGGGACAAGGAATTTTAGATGTCACTTATCACAAGAATATTTCAGTAGGCTGAACTTAAAGTGAAACGGCTGCCTCTAATTCGCAATCACGTGCCAACATGTCAAACTGCATCATACACTGTTATACTAGGAGGCATACATGGGCAGTAAACACTGTTCCCTTCGACAAATCTGTAATTAGCTCTGACCTTCTTTACACACAAAATGGATCACGTCTCCTTTTCAGTTCTTTCAAGTACTGGTCTCTGATTGCCTTCCCTGACCTATCTCGCCCAGCTTCATCCTGTGGGCAAACATCAAGCCAGGTCATGCAATGCCAAAAATCCTGGAATCCAGGTTATTAATCAGTAGTTGCTGGCTGCCTCTCAAAATAATGTTTCACACTCATAATAGCCCTCCCATGTGCTCTCCCTCTTTCTTGGCACAGATGTCCCTTGCATCCTGGAACGCCATTTATGTTGCCTATAAAATCTCTCCATTCTGGACTTCCCTTCACAGGAAGCTGCAGAAAACTGTCAGCTAGGGGAAATGAAAACTTGACGGCTCTCAGAAAAGTTTGAATAGTACGAGATCTTCAAAATGCCAGACACAACTGTTTTCTCATCAACATTTGAGCGTATGTCTACCATTAAGCAATAAGGAAATGCATGCCAACAAGTGCATTACATGCAGAATAAAATTGCAAAAGCAGCAATAGTAAAGCTACTTTACTCCTTGAAGGATCCCTGCAGTAAGTGTTATGGGGTCACTTTTAGGCCAACATGTGACATTCTGTAGTTAAGCAATTCAATAATGTTTAACTAATTGAGAGAAACCATTCAGCCTTTGAGAAGACTAAGCTTCAGTAATAAATATTGAGGGTTTCTTGTGTTGAAATAGACTACTCAAGTAAAAAAAATTAAACTAAGTTCCTCTCTTCCCTACTCGTTGTGGTAATGTGACTTAATTGTCTGCCAAAGTCTTAACAAATTGAAGAAAATCTCATCTTTTGCATTCAACACATTCAAAAAAATATGGGTGGAGAAAACAGTGTCATCAGTCACCCTATTGACATATTTGTCTGAAAACTCAGACCCAGCAGATGGGGTTTTTTTACTTTTTTGGCTTAGTCTGCCCACCTGAAATGATTCAGGTAAGTCAGCAGCAGAAGTTCATTTCTATATGCTGGCCTGGTTTTGTCTCCCCTTGCCTGTCTGGAAAAGCAGGGTAGAAATTCAGAGAAAATATGCCTGCCTCACACATCAGTAACAGGAATGAGTTTGTTAACCGACAGTTGTTGCTTATCCCTTGACTGGGAATGGGGCTGAGAATCCCTCATAGGACCTATAAGTCTGGCTTGATGTTCTCCTTTAGATGTGTCAGCAGAATAAAAAGTAAGTAAGATATATTAGTGTTTCCCAGAATCTGAAGATATAAAATATGACTCACTTTTAGCCAGCTACAGCCTGATGACACCCTAACCCATGGCCATATTTGTAACTTGCTATCTGTATCATCTGGCAGATTCATCCCTTTGCAGATGTTTTTCTCAGGAAGATTGGTGAACAGCTCTGGACAGAGCAGCAAAGCACTCCAGCAGAAATGTTAGGAATGTTCTAGTGACCTCCTGAAGGTGAAGATATTGAAGATTAGACCTCTCCTGAGGTCCACACAATGCAGCTTCATGGTCCAGAGCCATATCTCTATGTCATGAGACAGGAGCACAAGCCCTGCAACACAGCGTATGATGGAAGTACACTGTTTTCAAGTGAGTAAAAAAATATTCCCACTCAGTTTTTACACAGCAATAACATTTAACTTTTAAATATTGTGTTTGTTATTAGACTTACTTTTAGATTATGCATTTGCATGCATAAATGCCTGAAACCGCATTTCAGGCCTCCGCTCAGTCTCTGGGATCATACCGAGGAAAGGACTTTGAAAAAATTTCTACACATAACCAAAACGTATTGTAGAACAAATAAATGCACATAACCATTGAAATCAACCCCCTGCAATGTTATGGGCTTGGGGAAGA
>NW_010393588.1:23705-30409 GCF_000710305.1 Buceros rhinoceros silvestris | reverse complement strand
CCTTGGAGCAAAACCGCCCCCGACAGCAGTAAAGCGTGGGGGAGGAGCGGCTGGAAAGCTGCACAGCAGAAAAGGACCTGGGGGTGTTGGTCGACAGCCGGTTGAATACGAGCCAGCAGTGTGCCCATGTGGCCAAGAAGGCCAATAGCATCCTGGCTTTTATCAGAAATAGTGTGGCCAGCAGGATCAGGGAAGTGATTATCCCTCTGTACTCGGCACTGGTGAGGCCACTCCTTGAGTACTGTGTCCAGTTTTGGGCCCTCACTTCAAGAAGGACGTTAAGCTGCTAGAAGGGGTTCAGAGAAGGGCAACGAAACTAGCAAAGTGTTTGGAGAACTTGTCTTATGCTATGAACACTTCAAGAAGGACGTTAAGCTGCTAGAAGGGGTTCAGAGAAGGGCAACGAAACTAGCAAAGTGTTTGGAGAACTTGTCTTATGCTATGAAGAACGGCTGAGGGAACTGGGAATGTTTAGTCTGGAGAAGAGGAGGCTTAGGGGGGACCTTATCACTCTCCACAACTACCTGAAAGAAAGTTGTGGGGAGGTGGGGGTCGGTCTCTTCTCCCATGTTAAGAATGACTGGATGAGAGGGAATGGCCTCAAGTTGTGCCAGGGGAGATTTAGGTTAGATATTAGGAAAAATTTCTTTGCAGAGAGGGTTGTGAAGCATTGGAACAGGCTGCCCAGGGAGGTGGTGGAGTCCTCATCCGTGGAGATGTTTAAAAGCTGTGTGGATGTGGTGCTGAGGGACATGGTTTAGGGACCCTGGCAGTGCTGGGTGAACAGTTGGGCTTGATGATCTTAAAGGTCTCTTCCAACCAGATGATTCTGTGATTCTATGTTTTAAGGTAGAGCTTTTACTTCGACAAAGTTTTCTTCAATTGTATAAAGTTTATTTGTTGTAGACTATTACGAATTTCCTAAGCCACAGTTAACAGGAATTGGAGTAGATGAATGTGAAATAAACACTTGTGAGGTATTTCTGCCATGACTATAAGAAAAGTCATTGTTCTTAATTGTTATTAATTACACAGTGGTTAACAACTATGTTGGTATTTTCTTATCTTGGTGTAATAAACATCCTCCTTTTTGAAGCTGGAATTAATACGAGCTTTGAAAAAGAATACTGATAGCTCTTTTGAATGTTGAACAATATTTTCTTTGAGGATTATGCAAATTAGTTTTAAACTCTCATTAAATGATAAATTTTAAACCAACTCTAAAACCAAAGTCCAAAAATTCTTAGCTAAAATTCATATCAGTGAAGCGTGAAGATGGTAGGTAACACCTTGCTAGATATGTTGCTCATATTGCTACATTCTGTACATATTTAATTTCCATTTAGTGTTTTCAATGTCTAATATTAATATATTTAGTATTACTAAATATACTTAATATTACTAATATATTTAGTATTTAAATGTCTAACATGTCCTCCATTTTCATAATATATTTATAAATCAATTTAAATATTCTCACTATTAAATACAAATTTAACTTTTAGGCAAATTAGACTATGCATTAAGAGGACTGGTTTGACAGCCAGATACTGACGGGAGTATAAGTAGGTGTTTTGTAAGATAATGTAGTGGTGTTCAAAAGATACACTATAAATTGTTTTCTTTGATCATCTAATCACTGCTTACCATCCTAGTTCTGCAATAACACTGTTTTTTTCATACAGAGTAAAGTTTAAACAGTTTATAATCTTGTTTTCTTATCATGCAATGTGGTAAACGTGTGACAATTGACTTTGTCAAATTGTGTGTCAAATTAGACAGCCACTAAACAGATTTATTGTAAAACCATTTAAAATATCTTTTAAAGGAGCCAGGAGGGAACTGTGGAAATCATTGATAAATCATAGTAATATTAAAGAATGTCAGAAGTAAGCTTGTGGGGATTGGAGCTTGGGTGTCTACTCACTTATTATCAAAACACACAGAATATCCTGCTACATCTGAGAGGGAGAGAAATTGCACCAGTCAATGCATGTATTAAAGGAAATAAGAAATCAGCAGCCTCCAAAAGGCGAATAAAGCTGAGAAAGAAGTTGGGAGATCAAGATAACACACTGTTCCCAGATGAATTTTGCAATATTTGTTTTCCATTCATTTTTATTTACTGAGAATTGGATTCCTTCATAAATATAAAAACAAAATTACAAATAAATGAAGAAAGAAAAAGATAAATAACCTTGGACACTTTGTAGATTGTTTACAACAATCTGTTTCAACTGAGTACTAAATCAAAAGCTGCTTTGTTTAATGTCAACAGATTTCAGGTTCTGAACTTGTGCTTCAGCCTAGAATTTATTAACTGTGTACATATAGCTAATTGTAAATGTATTATTAAGTAGAAACACTAGATAAAGCTTCCTATGTTCACAATTCATTCTTCTTTGAAGATCTCTGTATTGTTTTTCAGGAATTACTTTTCTTCTTCGGAACATTTCAATGATGAGCGACTCTTTCAAAAAGAACACCAGTGCTTTGATTTATCTTGAAGACATTCTCATTAAACTGTGTACTGCTATATTGAAATACATGATTACTCTAAAAGTGCTGACACAAATGTTTTTTCATATTACTCTTTAAGTTGGTCGATTTTCTGTGAATGTTGAATCAAGGACATGTACATACACTCCTTATCTGCATAGAGATGAAGATGCTTCATATATCCATTATTTCTTCCTCTGCTGTCAGTTTTATGCATACAGAGTTTTTGAAGAAAATGTATTAAGTAAATGTTTAATAAAACTACCAGGTTTATAACTCATACAGCACTGTAATTTTTTTAAGTTCAATTATAGGAATAAACATATCTATTAGTAATAACTGTACTAACACACTTTTCTATAAATATTTCAGCACAACTGAATAAGCTAATGCTAACATTTGTTTGTTTGTATTTTTATAGCCCTGATGTGGCTAAGTTGTTATAGTCGAGGAGCTGATCTAATTTAGAACCTGCTTTAAAAAGCATTTATAATTTTCTATGAAACATCTGGAACAAAGTTTTTTAGGCTTTTTCTCAATACAAATTACTACTTTTTTTTAAAATAGTGTATTATTGCTTTTCAGAAGGACTTGAACTTTGCAAAAGATTTTCTGATTTTGAACATTGACTGTAAGCAAGTTTAAAGTGTATTAGAAGCACGCAGACTCATTTTAAATGCATTTCAACAGATGTTTGTGGAGACATTTGTCTGTTACTGTTTCTAAAGCCAGGTACTGTATGTACTTGTGGTTTGCATATCTGATTACACTTAGATCTGCTAGTATTTACTAAATAACATTTGTTTAACTGAAATACAACATCCGGAGTGTGTGAATGAGGTGACTTCTGGTCACTATGCTTGTTTCTGAGCACTTCCATGTATGAAATTTGTTCATGAAATTTAGAAAGAAAAGGATGACTATTTCACAAAGCGTCATGTGATTTTTGACATCCCTTTTTAAATCTGTAACCAAAAAATTGTATCAGTAAACACAGGTGGTGAGAAATTTAAATACCCCACAGGAATTAAATCCAATATTACGATTTCTTTAGTATCTTGGGACTTTTTCCACAAGCTGCAGGACACGTAAGTAGAGAATTTGTTCAAACTTTACTGTTTCTGATCTCTGAGTCATACTGTCATGAGGATTTAGGTTTTTTTTTTATAATTTGTCAGATGTCCCTTATCGATATCCTAAAAGTAATTCCTTGTTAGCAGTTACTTAAGACAGTTTTGGTTGTTTTGCTTTGTTTTTAAAGTAAACCTACTTGCTTTTCTTTCTTTACATATCACTACTACTCGAAGCTCATCTAACATTCTGGGAGGCAAATTACCCTAAGCCTCTGGACATCATCAATGCAGATAGTGTCAGAGAGCACTGAATTTGCTTTCCTATTAACTGGTATCATGTGTTAATTACATATGCCCATTAACATCATTTACACACTGAAAATAAAATATCATCCTGATCATCTTCTATAAACAATTTAACCCTTTTTCAGCCACAACAATACAGAAGATTTCATAGCATGGCTGGTGACCATTTCCAACACATGTACCCACAAATAAGACTAAGTTTCCTTCCAACTCTCTTCTACCCTGTATGACTTGCCCAAATATTTTGGAAAATACATGAAAATGACAGTACAGTCTGTTAAGTATGTACATTAGAATTCCTGAAATTAATTAAAGGTTTTTCTTGATTATTTTCTTTGCAGAAACCTGGAATTTGATAATAACATAGCTTTGGAGAATATAATATAGCTCCGGAGAAAGAAGTAATCTCTCCTTTAAAAAAGGAGGTCTTGTAAATTCTGCAGCTACAAGCAGCAATAATTCTTGCATTAGCAATCTGCATATAATTTGTGCCTCTGTCCACATGAACCTTTTTAGATTCTAGATGAAGACATCTGAGATTTAAAGGCTAGTGAAGGGAACATTTGCAGATGGCCAGAAGAAAAAAAAAAAAGAGTGGAACAATTAAGGGGGAAATGTAAATCGGAAAGGCTGTAAAAAAAGAAAGGGGAAAGAGGCAGAGACAGAGTTAGTGGAGACCTGAGATCACTTTGACAGTGATAATTTTGAGAGGATAGAAGAAAGTCGATAAATAGGGAAGACAGAAAGAGGCAGAGACAGGATTATGCAGTATTGTATATGTATATATATAAATACGTATATATATAGTATATGTATATGTCACTGAACATAGTGCAGAATAAAAGCATCTGATTTATCAAGTGAAATAGTTTTCTTCAAACACAGAAAATAGCTGGGTGCTCCAAGACTACTTACTGGGTTTTGGTTCAAGTTTATGATATTGGTCCTGATCCCTAATGCCATGTGGATTTTGTCTGCATGAGAGACTATTCTTAGCATAAAACTACTAGAGCTTTTAGGAATTTAACAGCATTTGAGGTAATTAATTTTATTTTTGAATGAGAATAAAACTTTTTATGAGCTTGAGCAAAACAGAATTCGATTACTTGATCCTCAGGTTTCAAGTTAGTCCTTCTGGAAAGAAGCAATCTGGCAAATTGTCAAAAATCTTGTTAAGAAATATTCATAAAAATCAATAAATCACTGCAGAATATCTTGACTTCAAAAAAACATATTTTGACAGATTACATGTTGTCAAGAATATTTGTCAGCTTGTCCTGGTTTGAGCTGAAACTTCCTTGTTTTGGGAGATGGACAAATAGAATTATTCCATGTAGTAGAATAATTCCGCATTTGATTGGTTAGGAGAGTCAGGTGAACGTAATGTTACGTCGGGAGCCTTTAAAAGCAGCAGCTTGGGGGTGGATCGCTCTCTTGGCTTCCGGGCAGCGTTGCGGAGGGAGAGCTCCTGATACTCTGCTGGCAGACGTCCAGGCCTGACCAGGCCCGAGTAGGCCCGGCTGGGGCCGACCCGGCGAACGACCAGCCCGAACTCTGGGGGCTTACACCCCCAGAGGACCTGAGGATCACAACTGTGAACTATTACTGCCATGAGTCTCGTCTGGAATCGGGTGAGATATCCGAAGCTGCCGGCTGTTCGTGCAGGGAGCTCTCCTGTGTTTTCTCCACCCGAGCGCAGCGGGGTTTTCTCCCCCGCCCCCAATGCGAGAGGGATCCGACCAGGCCACAGCGAAGCGAGGCCTCCTGCTCCGCTGTTGGCTGCCTGCCAAGAACTGACCTTGAAAAGAACAGCTTGTGTAAATCTTTTCTTCTTTGGTTTTTTTTTCCCTTTTTCTCTTTTCTGGGTTTGTGTACATACGTATAGTAGTGAATAGTTTGTGAATTTATTGTTTATTAAAAGTTTGTTTCAGTTTCTCAAAAGCAGACCAAGGTGTGAATTTCTTCTTTCCCCCTTAAACTCCTTCTGTCTCTAGTGAGACAGAGGAGAATTGTTAAGGAATTTTAGGGGTTATCTGCATCGGCCCTTGACCCTTAACACAACTTAACATTTTCTGTGGGGTGGTGAAACTTACTTCTCCCTTTAGAGTGTAATACCAGATCTGTTGCCCATCTTTTCGGAGCATGATGGGAAATTGCTTTCCATCACAGACTTTGTGACAAACACTTCACACGGCTGGTTTTTAGAAAGGATGTGTGGAAACATATTTTCAACTGCTAGTGGATTTGGCTTTGTTTGCATTTTTCATGTCTTTACAGACATGAAAGAAACTCAAGCTCCATAAAGCCTGAAAAGTTGTGCTTAACTTAGCTAGGATCCAGAACCCTACAGAGTGAGTTCAAAACATACTCAGTTTTGTGACTCAAATGGCAGAAATTCTGAGTAAAAAGCCTAAGCAGCCAATAAAAAAATTCACCTAAAACCAGCCCTCTTTGTCTTCCTTACCCAGTACTACATGAAATACTTCTGCTTTCGCCCCAGTCATTGTGTACAAGCATTTTCTGATGACTCCTCTGCGTAAAAAAATATACGTATATTTCTTGCAGGATGGATGAGAAGTCAGGTTCTCCCTTCTTAACAGCTGACTTAAAAAAATACTGAAGAGGTCCAGTAAATCAGGAATGCTTTTACACAGTGAAACATAATTAGCAGGAAATAGTAAAATTGCCTGTAACTTCGTGATAAAACTTTACAATGGGAAATACGTGTTTCAGTTCATTCAGGAAGAGGTTAAACTTGCACATAAGTTTCCATGCTCTGGATGACTGTTCAAATCCTTGATCCATCTTATAAAGAGAGAGGAAGGG
>NW_010393588.1:0-23636 GCF_000710305.1 Buceros rhinoceros silvestris | reverse complement strand
AAAAGAGGAGGAAGGAAAGAGGTAGTGTGCGAGAAAGAAAGAAACAAATTTCATGAAGATACCGTTTATTCCAAATGAAGTTTCATAGAGGAAAAGAGTTGGGGAAAAAAAAGTCTAGATTCTGAATCTTTAATATGTTTGTATATGAGTTGGGTTAACTTCCAGGTGAGCAGATAACCAGAGATCTAAAAGCCTAAATTAAAAGCAAAACTAAACCAACCTGTTTGATGTATAGAGTTTCAATACCTCCAGAAAGAAATTATCTATAAGAACTCATGACCATGATACCTCAGTTCTGAACAGACATCTTCTGTAACCTTAGGAGGTCTTAGCTAACAGGTCTTTGTGACTAGGTTGTGAAGAGGAAATGACACGGAAAGTTTTGTCAAGTGATAAATATAGCAAAAAGAAACAGAAATGTTTGGAAAATTATTGTTCTGAAAGATTAAGTTTCCATCAAGTAGTTCTGTTCTAGCCCACTTAATTGAAATACATAGGAATAAAATGTGTAATCTTTGAACCTATAATATAGGAATACTGGGTCTTTACCTTGCCTAAAGTCTTCATGGAAAGAGGGGTAAAATGTGCACACAAACACATTTTTGTGTATGCACATATATATGTGTGTGCGTGCCCTTTTAGTATTTTCGGTGATGTTTGTTTTTATTAAACTGTGGAGCTAATGATAATGGATTGATATCACAGGATACATACTGATACTGCAGAAGTGTCCTTGAATATCTGGTGACCCTCAGGTTTTGCAGCTGGGGAGAGAGAGCCAGGATGTCCCCTGGAAACCCGGTGACTCTTAAGTTTTGCAGCCAGCCCAGAGAGAGGCTACGCATTGAAGAGGAAGTTTATCCTGAAAAATTCAACTTGGAACTAAAATGCATGAGGTTAAAAGGATTGTGCCTTTTCCATTCTGGTTTTATTCTTTCCCCACCCCAGCTCCAGCACGGACTACATGTGAGGGCTCATAGTAAGAAAGGGGGGTGGGTGGAAGATATATGTATCTGTTTATGTATTTAATATCACTGTTCTCTCTTTTCTTTCTGTCCTACCTGAATTTAAGTGATGATTTGTGGTTCTCATTGTTTTTGAATTAAATTAATTTCGTTCCCCCTTATTCAAGCCTACTGCTTTCTTTGTCTGCAACCGTAAGTGGCATATTAAAGTCCTCCATTATTTTTTCCAGCTTGAACATTTCAGTTCTTTTGCTCAGCTCTTGGAGCAGATAAACCTACCTTGAGGGCAAATTGTTGCTTTTGCTGACTTTTTGTTCTTTCAAACAACAGCACACCTCTCTGGGCAACCTGTGCCAGGTTTTTCACCACCCTCAGGAAAAAATTTCTTCCTTTTATCTAGTCTAAGTTTCCCCTTTTTTAGCTTAAAACCACCGCTCCTTGTCCCGTTGCACAGGCCATGCTAAAAAGACTGTCCCCATCTTTCTTATGAACCCACTTTAAGCACTGGAAAGCTGCAATAAGGTCTTCCTGGTACCTTATCTTTTCCAGGCTGAACAACCCCAAGTCTCTCAGCCTATCCTTGTAGCAGAGGTGCTCCATCCCTCTGATCGATTTTGTGACCCTCCTCTGGACTCTCTCCAACAGGTTCATGAACTTCCTGTCCGGAGTACTCCAGGTTGAAAATTGCCTATGAATAACTATAGCACATGTACCCGTATATTAGATGTACTCTAACAATATTTGCCAACGTAATATGCATACATGCACATTTATTTTCCCACAGAATGCCAACATTATGTCCAGAAATGTAGAAGGAGCATAATATATTGTTTCTTCCTGCAGGGTCTCATAATTTAAATATCAAATTTAATTTATATATGCATGCTTCTTAGCAGTAAAACCCCTCATAATTCTAGCACGATATATGTATATCCAGAAAAAACTTCTGTAGCATATTACATCTTTTTCTTTGACTTTCAGTATTATAGACATTTTCCTGATTCATTTTTCAAGAAAAGAAATGAATCCTCAGGGTTGGTTACATAAAAGATTATAGAGGATTAGAAAACCACAAATGATGTTTGCACAAACTTAACAAAAGATGTCAATAAATGTTGCAAACATTTAAGATCAATTGCTATTTAATGTTATACAATAATCTCATTAAAATAATTTTAGGAATGCACTAGAATCTTTATATTACGAGTATTAAACAAATACAAAAGAATATGTCAACCATCAGCTGTGATAAGACACAAGAAAGAATATCCTTCTCCTCATTTTTAAGATAGATTGGACATCACTCCTATTAATACTTAGCACATGAAGTTGCCCACAAAATCAGTCAGTTTACATCAGTATGCAGGAAAACTGAGGTCATAATGAGGCATGAAATTCTCCATTATCACTTTCTAAAACATATAAAAATGGAGACATATCCTTTAAGATCTTCTATATTCCTTTGAATGCTTTATTACTCAAAAGTTACATATGTAGAATAAAGAATAAACAGGTCTCTTTTGTAAGTGATCACTTACAAAAGAGACCTGTTTATGCTTTATTACTCAAAAGTTACATATGTAGAATAAAGAATAAACAGGTCTCTTTTGTAAGTGATCACTTACAAAGATATATTCAATATTAGTTTTTAATAGAAATGTGCTAATATTAAAATAAATTAAACTATATTTGTTAAGTATAAAATACACATTGGCTGTAAAGTTTTATGAGATATATAGTTTATTAAATTTTTTTACAAAATATTTTCTTTTTTTTTTCAATTGAGGTTTACTTCTTATATTCTTTTTTCTCAGACAGAAAATAAAAAAAGTCCTAAATGATATAAGAGTATTGGCTTTAGATTACTCAGTAAAATATTTACTCATTTTTTGTCACTGGGAGTAACAAGGAAAAAGGATTTCCTTGGACCCAGCAAATAAGTATGTTGAAGAAATACCTGTTTTTCAGTATCATTTCTCCTTACCCAAAATACCTGAAAGATTTTTCTCCTAGACATTAACAGTCTTTGAGAATTTAAGGTCCAAAATTAAAACTCGCCAAACTTTGACCTTTGGATGACACCTTCTAACTGCAGAGCCACTCTGTGAAAAACACAAAAATGTTTTGCATTTGGGTTTCTTTAGGGGTTTTATATTTAATTTTATCTTCCTTTATGTAAAAACTACATAATTAATAAATATTATTTCAAAATATGAAATTTATGCAGCTAAAATGCAGAAATTGTAACTAAATCTTGTTCAAGTGCAGAAAAGCTCTTTTTGCTACTTTTATGGAGTTTGGTGATACAAGATATGCCTAATGCCTTTGGGGCATCTTTTTATATCAGGAGAAATGCATTTTCAAGGGCATCTGGTTTTAAAGAACTTCTCTTCCTTCTTTGTCAAGGTTCGTGTAGAAGACTGTTGTATGAGCACATAAGTTTGTCCAACAGAAACAATGGCTTTGGTACATAAATTTACCTTTCTTTGCAACCATCTTTGCCTTAGGATGCCCCAAGGCCGTGCAACTCAAATAATATCTGAAAGCATCACTTTAGTTCCTTAAGTTTCTGCTGACAAGGTGCCCTTGGTGCAGACAATCTTAGGGCATCAGACTAACATATAAGTTTAGAAAACTCTGTCTGTGAGAAGACAGAAGGGATTTTTTTAGAAAAACTCAGGAGGCCATCAGACTTGAACTTTCATATTAAGTCACATAACTATATCAACCCCCTCAGTTACAGCCAAAGAAATGTCCACTTTGGGATGTTAATCTATGCTAAATAAAAATACAGCTCAATGAACAAACAAACAAGCAAACTTCCCTAAAGATGCCCTGGGGCATCAGCTTTGTTCAGGTAGATTTTTGCTAGCGTACCCCAATGGCATAAATGAATAATAAAACGTAGTGGAGAAACCATATCCCAGGAAGACCACACACATGAAGTAAAAGATAGAGGAGCTTTATTTTTGTGTAATGTTTGGTTTTGGTTTGTTGTTTGTTTTTTTTTTTTTTGGTGAGCTAAGAAAAATATGAATTGAAAAGGAAAGAAGAAATGGGTGTTAATAAATAAAGACAACTTGCAATAGAAATAGAGAAAGCAGAAGGACCAGCAGAGGATGAAGTTCAGAAAGAAAATAGAGGAAGTGGGTAAAAGGAGAGTAGGAAGGAAGGGAGATGGTTCAACGTGGAGCAACACAAGATTCTTCACGTGTCATAGTATTATATGCCATAGTATCACTGTATTATTGTTATATGCCATATTATATGTTATGTTAGCATTTTTACAGACAAACATTTGATATAGGCACGACTGGGCATTTTAAAACAGAAAAGAAAACGAGTTTTATCTTAAAAAAGTTATAGTTTTACTGAGACACTGGAAGAGTATGCAATTATAGCTCAGCCAGAACAGAAGACTGGTAAATAGAAAAAAAAGGAATAAAGGTAGCTTGCAGTCAGCCAGGTCATATATATGAAATGAATATGTGCTCAGAAGAGTTTCCCACCTTTTATGTTTGTTGATTCTTGTAGGAGCCATGGCAAATATCTGTACTCAGAGTTAAGAGATAGAGATGAAAGTAGAAGGAAGAAAAAGGAAAGAGGCAAAAAAAGTTACAAAGGCAATAAAGACATTAAATCACTCTCTCTAGTCTCCATCTTTAAAATACAGTTCATAAACTTTCTTTCCTCATTTTTGTGTTAAACTAAGTATTGATTCTACAAAGATTTACTTCAGTTTAAGCTACAAACTTTTTCCAGTGAATGGTTGCTAATGTCCCAAGGATGCTGTAAATGTTTTGCTGCTGATGTAGTCCACTTCTGCATTTCTAACCCATGTGATTTTATTTAATTAATTTTTCAGAAGAAATTAATGAGGACACCAGGTTTTCATGTCTAATATTGTGTCTTTGTTTTTATACCAAATATAGGATAGAGGAACATCTCAAGAACATCCAGAAGTAGTTTGTAGTAACTACAGAATATGCTTTGTGAAACACATTACACATTATTTAAGCTGTATAGAAGAGGGTCTTGTATAGAAGCAGTAAGTATATTTTTCCCACTGACATTTACCACCTCAAAGCAATGCCACGGGAGCTTGAGCAGAAAGAATGCAGGGCAGCTCTGCACACTCTGCAGGACCAAGCGAACTGTTAATAGTAAATGCTGGGTTAAGCACTGGTGGCGCATAGGATATTGGGAATATACTTCAGTCTTATTGATTTTAATAAGCTTTATTGATTAAAGAAATGCTCCATATAAAAATTATTGTTCCATGGTTATGTACTTAAAAGTTTTATGGAGAAGACTTGGATTACCCCAAGTGCCCCATGGCTTGCAGAATTTTTATTTAGCTACATGCTAGTTGCTTTAAATTAGCATTTGACCTCTGTTAAGCAAACACACAGGAAGAAAGAAGGGCATATGCATTCTTAATTGACTTTGATGAACTCATGAGGAACTTTTGTCTTTTGAAGTGAGAACCTCAGAAAAATCCAATGAATAGGCTTCTCATATGCTGACTTCATATAAGCTATTGGTTCCTTGTTTAGTGACAACAAAGGCAACTTAAATGTTATCCGAAGGGCTGGACTTCTGACAGCTGCCAAAACCCTCAGAAGGTTAGTTTGCTGGAAGAGTCCTGAAATGTTTAGAGAAGAAATGATATGCTGTCATTCTTCTCAAAAACATCCATGAGATGCATACCACATGATTCTATTGCAGTAGGAACAAATAAATTAAAAAAATCACTTTGTAGGATTTAGTGTGTGTTTCACAGTAAATCTGCCATCCTTGTCATATTGCTAAATTTAAGGTTCAATTAAAAACATTAAATAAGAAAATACAGGTGCAGAAATCTGTACTAAGATCATTAGAGTATTTGTAGAGTATAAAGGATATTTGTATGGCATAAGGCACATCTAGAGTATAAAGAACTTTACAGTATTTACTGATTTATATTATACGTTTTAAAAGTATTTATAGAATTAAAAACTTATTTCGAATCATTTTATATCAGTTTCAGTGATTTGGGTGTACATTAAATATTGAGTATCAACATAAATGAAGTTATTAAAAATTGAGATTATTAGAATGATGGTTTCTTATATGTACTCATATTTTCATAAATACAGAAGCATTCAGTTCAACTTTTAGGTTATTTTCAGTCATTAACTTTTAATGATACAAACATTTTCAGGGGCCGATATTTGAGAACTAGAGGAAAAATACTGTCCATTTCTATGTATCTTCAGGGGAAAAAAGAAAAATCTAGGTGAATTATTTAACTGTCATTTAACACTTCTAAATCTGTGATGACTTCAAGGGTCACAGAGAACTCAGGCAAAAATGCAGAGACCATTATATTAAAACTATTTGCAGGAAAACATATAGTCTTTCTGAAATAATGCATTTTTTTAAAAAATAAATCTCTGATGTTTAAACTCTGTAACAAAATAATAATACCAGATAGATAGTCAATCCAATTCCTGTTATGATCCTGTTACTTATTTCTCTAACTCTTATTTAGCATAGCATCTAGAAGCATGAAATAAGACTTTTGCAGTTTTTATGAAAACCATCCAAATTATGCTGAAGGCAAAATAAGGAAAAGAAGCGGTGATGAGATTATGGTATTTAGGTGAAGACTATATTCAGAACAGTAAAGAGAATTTAAATTTTGGCACCATCTGCATATATGTGACATCTGAGTAAGATTGAGAAAGGAAGTGTTGAGACACTATTAGATAAATGAGGGATTAAGATAAGGATTAAGCCCTGGAATGAAAATTTGAGTACATGGTACAGGTCATAGAATCATAGACTATCTCAAGTTGGAAGGGGCCCATAAGGATCATCAAGTCCAGCTCTCCGATCCTCACAGGACTACCTAAAACTAAACTACATGACTAAGAGCGTTTTCCAGATGGTCCTTGAACTCTGACAGGCTTGGTGCCATGACCAGTTCCCTGACTGTCTTCTCAGGGACAAACTTTTTCCTAATGTCCAATGTGACCTTCCTCTGATGTAGCTTCATTCCATTCTCTCATGTCCTATTGCTGGTCACCAGAGAGAGGATACAAGCACCTTCCTCTCCGCTGCCCCCTTGAGGAAGTTGTAGACTGTGGTGAGGTCACCGGCCAGCTTTCTCAGAGCACCATGCAAAGTTGTCACTTAATGGGGAAGGATTAGTGGCAACAGATAACTGCTAGTCACAGGACAGAGTAATTGTCTGACAAGGACTAGTAACAGGACAGAAAGTGTCACATTAGTGATGTAACTTTTAACTGGCTTTCAAAAGTTTTGTACAAGAAAACTTTGTAAATGATTATGTGCCCTCGGTTACCTTTTACATACCACAATAACAGCTCCAGGAACTCCTTTCCTAGAAGAAACTTAACTATTAAACTCAGAGGCACACACCAGTTGTTCCTAGCTTTTCTTCTGAGTTTCTCATGGCTAGATTCATTCTTTATAAGGAATTCCAAGATAAATCTTTTCTCTCCAGAAGATGTGAGGCCAAGTTTGTGTTTCACAGCTCCATGCAAGAGATGGACAGGAGGTAGAGGAGAGAAACAGCATACATCACAGTGCCAAACTTACCCACTGTACTGGCTGCGGGTGGCTGGTTGGGGCAGCGCTTTGAGGACATACAAGAGATGCTGGAGTAGAACTCAAGAGATGAGATCAGGGATCTTGGACCAGCCTAGGCTGCTTGTACTCCCTCCTGGATGGTGTCATTCACCCGTGGGATGGGCAGTATATGCTGGCAGCTGCCACACTCAGCCTTCCACTATTTTTGCCAGGATAGTGTCATCTGCCCCACAGAGCAGGGAAGTTGCGTAACACTTAAATTGTGCAGAGGTTTATGCGACTCAGGTGTTTTGGTATCCAAGCCTAATTAGTCACCTCACTCTCAATTTGGCCTAAAACTGTGATACCCACCGAAACACAAGAGTTTTTCATTGTTGTTTTCTTGAGATTTTGAGTCCGTCTATGTTTTTGCTCAAAACTGTGTTGAATCACAACAGAATGTGGGTGCAAATCTTCACAGAACTGTACAAAGGAAAACTTATGGATGAATCTTTTCAGAGAACAATTGTCTAAATTGAAAAATCTCACATTCAAAATTTTAAGAAAATATTGTAGACTCTGAAAATTGCTGTGCAAAAAAGGACACACACATATACACATACTATCAAACCTGGTTTTGCAGGTGTGTGATTACAGTACTCCTTAATAATATAGGTTTTTTCCATCTTCCTGCTCCTTACCCTATACTAACAGTACAGAAATTAATAGCTGTTTTTCAGAAACAAATTACTTGGAATAGAGATGTTCAAAGGCCCTCTTTAATCATTCTGAGGCCTATAGATTTCCTGAGAGAGAAATAAATATTACTCTTGGATCTGTAGATCCTTAGCACCAGAATATCTTATAAACTACTAAGCAAGCAATACTTCTTTCATTATTTTCACTTTAAATCTGCTGGTAACTCATACCTTAGAAAAGGATGTTCTCTGTATTTTATAATAGTCTGAGCAGTCAGATACAGTTTTATAATAACTTTTTCCTCCTGTTTCTCTTTATTTGATTACATAGTACTTTCTCAAGTTCTACTTCTCTCCATTTATTAAGCTTTGTAAAATATCAATCATAGCATGACTGGTTTTAAAATAACTGGTTTTTTAACATGGCTGATTGCTATTAAGTGGTTTTATGGTTCCTGAAACCATAAAATAACAGCTGAGACATAATTTTTGCAGTCAGTAAATGTAGATGTCCCAAAGTAGTCATTATAGACATGACTTGTTTATTTGACGGAGGTAGCACATTATTTGTGTATAAAGTATCTGGGCAAGCCCACTTAACATTATTTGAGAGTTTATTGTGAAAGTATTCAAGTGTTCATCTGATAGATGAAGACGATTTCCTTAGCAGAGCACAGCAACTTTTTGCTTTGTGCTACATAAAATGGCACTTACATATATTAAAAAAACCCATCACTGGAAATCTATTAGAGATGTTGAAATTTATAATACATTGTGGTTTTCATTTTGTAAAGGTTTTCAAGGGGATTGTTTAAAACATTTATGGCAATAAAATTTTACGGACAACGTGAACACAGAGGCAACTTTGTACAGTTTTGCTATATTTCATTGATATTTGAGTACTAAAGATGTAAAAAACCCGATTATTTATTGACAAAAATATGTAAGTGTAATTCTGCAAATATTTATGCATGTGCTTACTCAGGTCAATGAGACTACTTATGAATCACAGCCAATAGGTTTTTCGGGTTTTTTTTTTCTATCAGCACTTACTGCCTGGCATTAAGCTTGCTACGCAGAGGGTAATGGATTATTCATGGCAACAAGCACATAATCTACTAACAAATGTTTGCAGGATGGGCCTTAAGAACATTGCAGGATTCATGTTGTTCGATACCAAATTCTATCTGCAAATAAAATGACTTTCGTAATAAGAAATGAGTTGCACAGGTGTAGAGAAATCAATGGTTTCTGAAGCTTGCCATTTTGAGATCGCTTTAGCCTCTCTGGAAGCCTGGTCTTCATTTCCAAACAGTGCCTAAGGCACATTTGAAACTAGAAACGTGGTTTCTTCCAAGTGTTATCAGCAAAATAAAGATGAGCAAAAGTTGAAAGAAGTGTTAACATCATTGTCATGTTTAAAGCAATTCACTTTGTGTCCTTTAAATTTTCCATATACACCAGAGTGTACAGGTCTCTTGTCAGAACAACTTCTCACTAGAACATCAAAAACTGAAGTAAAATTATAGACAATGGGTGCTATTCACCAGAATACACATGGTTTGTCTGGCTGGTATCGTGGCATGAACATCTAGTTAACAAGAAAATGAAATGAAGTTCATACTTACCTTGTTATGGTAGTAGTAGTGTTGTAGTTATAGCTAGGTTTATGGTTGGACTCGATGGTCTTAAATGTCTTTTCCAACCTAAGTGATTCTGATGCCGTGATTCTATGATTCCGTGATGGTCAGAGTGTTCTTAAATGAGGCAATGTTCGTCAAGAAATATTTGACCAATTTTTTGTTAGACCAATTGATTGTTGCACCAATTGAGAAGAGCTTGAGAAAGATGAGGTGGGGTTTTCAGAAAGATCTTCTTCAGACTTGCAAGCCGAATCCTTTGCTAATTTTCTGTTTTGCTAGTCCGTCTATCAGCTATTATTAACCAGCCTTTCAAACCACTTTTAATGCATTTGTTTCATTATGGCTGTGCAAAGGAGTGGGAGTTGGTAAATCTGATTCCAGTTCATTTATTTCTACCTGGAAATGTTAATCCAGTTGCAACATATCAGTTGCAATATCAAGCAGAATTTTTGAATCCTGACAAGCCTGCAGTCTTTTCATCAACAATGTACAGGAAAAAAAATTGCCTAAAAAAGAAAACAATTATTCAGTAAGTTCACAGTCCCAAATTTGGAAGTGGTTTAATCTTCTTCGAATGAAGTGAAGAACATTCCTATATTTTAGTTTGTCCTACTCCATGTTTTACAGAGATGGCCAAAATACTGGTATTGTAGAAAGTAAACAACGTTATAAAGTTACACCATTATTTGCTGGGAAAAATTGAGGATATAAAAGTAGAGAAAACTATCAAAAGAATGAAGCTGTTAAAGATGCATCAAGCTACGGGTGAGAAAACTAACCAAACTCCCAAACACAAGCATCACCTCTTACAAAGAAGTTTCCAGGTGTACTGTGGCAATCAGAGAGATGCAGCCTACAGGCATGGGGACTGCTGGTGATACCTAATCAAAGAGAGGAGCAGGTGCTGTGCTAGAATCCCCCTCAGGCTCTAGAGAGCAGTGCTAGGCATCTATGCAGTCATAGCGTACCTTCAGCCCACAGGGAGGTTATTTGTTGCAAATGAGTGTTTTGAGGAAGAGAACAGTGCTAATTTTCTTTATAAATCCCTTTTTCTCCACTCCCCCCACCCCCTGACACATAATTATTAGCTATGTCAAGACATGATGCTGGCAAAATGAAAGTCATATGAGAATATGTTTTTAGGTTTTGAGTTTATTTATACCTTCAGCTAGGGAGACATGAATTATCCCTTTCTAATGCATCCCCAGACTTAGTTCTACATATTCAGTTTGGAACGCTGCTCATCAAGTTCTTATGAAAAGTCAATACAAATATATAACAGCATTTCTAATGATGAAGCGTAATTTCTTAACATCTTCTACGATGCATCCGCAAGATAAATTGCATACATGCAGATACACATCTGGGGTTCATGAAAGCTTTAAGAATGTGTTCTACAGAATGCTGTTTGCAAAACTATCGTTATGTTTCCTCTCACTCTAAATTCAAATACTTTCTGATGGAAGGTGTTGGTAATTAACAAAAATGGATTGGGAACTAAATGAAAACTAACTTTATGTGAACCAGGGGAAGAACATTAAAAGTGCAAACCTAGAACAGAAATACACCGTTAAACCCACAAAGCCTATATTAGTTTTCTAAAAATACATACCAGTGCACTGATGTTTAGAAAATATGTTTGAAAGCACAATGCCAGCTCCAGCATTACAGAAATGTACACAGTTGTATGCTGAAAACTGGGGTGAATGCCATAAAAATACAAATCAGGACATACTCAGCAGCTACACCATAACATTGCATATCAGATCAGCATGAACATTACACAAATGCATATCGGGGTATGTTCAAAGTCATATATTGGACTCTTATTGTTGTAACTAGCTCTTTTCTCACATGCCTCCTGCCTTTCTTCATAGTCTTCTGCCACGTATTAAATTTTTAGTTCCCATAAACCAGAAACCGGTCCTCATAACTGATGTGTAAAGCCAGGTTATCCTATGGTGAAATCCAGATCATAACAGATGTTCACATAATAATGCACATAAAACGTGTGTGAAATCCTTATGAAAACCCTATATTTACCTGTAGCTAGAACTCCAGCTACTGTGAAAATCTGTATTTCTAATAAGTTTCTTCCTCAGAACTTCAATACTCAACAACTTCTTATCAACTTTTTGGTAGTGAGACTTCAAAAGAAATGCTGTTCTTGCTCTTGTAGCTTAATGGAAAAGCATACATACATGAAAAATTAGACTAAATAGAGATTTCATTTTCTTTCAAGGTTTCCAAACATTTCTGTTACCATAAGGGGATTTGCAGCAACTTTATCCATATGTGGTTTAAAACTTAAGTTCCTCAGTGCTGTTAAGAAGTTTTAGTTTTTTGCAGTGGTGTTGAAGTAGTTGTGGATCTTGCACTGCAAGATTCTGATATTTAGAAAGGACAAGGTTTGTTGCTACGTATAATTCATCATGTGACTGGTACACTAAGCTAGCACATTGTTGGCACTGAAAGGAAGAAATCACATAAACCAAATTCTTTCTTGATAATTGAATTACGTCACACACAGTTAATAAAATTGCACCATCTGTAACACATCTGTCACTTGCATACAGATCCTGACAACCACCAGCGAGGGTGATCAGGATTATTTCATGGTTTAAACTGGCTGCTGGATTTTAGAGATAGTAGTCTCTAAAAATGCTGGTAACAGCACTGAGAGCATGCTCCTGTTTCTTATGTGTTCTCTCATGGGATGAACAACTAGTTTGTCCTTTGCCTATTTTCATTCTGCCTCTTCTAGGCAATTTGAATCTAAGATAAGAGGATGATATTTCTACTCCTAAAAGGGCTTTTGCAAAAGACCTCCTGGGAAATCCACATCAAGATTGTTTCTTTTTGTCCGAATACAAGGTGCTCCAGCTCAATATAAAAGAACCCTTAGAAAGCCCTCAGAATCTACATATGCAAAAGCTGGAGATATCTGAATACCCAAATAAAAATTGGCTGTAGCATAATTCTGTGGGTGGGTTAGAATTTTTGATTTGTGCTCGTAGCAAAATGTTTCTTCAGCAGGCACAGCTCTTAGTAAAACCTGAGAGTCGTGTAATGCTGTCTGAGAACAACTGGTGCTCAGCTAAGGAGCATCAGTGTTATATGGTTGCTGGCACTTTTTTTGTTGCATAGTTGAGAAACAAATAATATTGAGGCTTGTTATAAAATGTTAAACTCGGATACTGCTTTTTCGGATTATTTGCTTTTGCAAGCAAGTAGCAATAGTAGTGCTGCTCACCTCTGCTAATACTTTCCTGTTAGACACAGCTGCAAAAGGTAAAGTATATACTCGCTGCAGTGACGTTATACATTTCAAGGTGTAAATGCCAAGAATGGGAAAACTGCTGGGCTCATCAAATTCTTGCCTAAAGTAATTTATATGTATCATAAAAGAAGAAGGAAAAAAGCAACATTAAATGACTCAAGAGAGAAAAAGAGAGAAAGTCAGGTATGTGACAGGGTTGAAAAGAAGAAAAAAAGTGTTATGGCCAACAGTTCATATTTTATTACACAGATTTTGTTCAGTTCAGAAGAAAACCTACATTTTTTATTACTTACATGGCTGGTCACTCAACTTAGCAGGCATATACCAAATTTTTTTTTTTAATGGCAGAAATGGAAATAGAAATAAAAACCCCACTACCTACCAAGAGGATAATTGATTCAAAGAAAAAAAATTCTGCCCTTAGTGCTGTCTGTTGACTGATAAATCATAGATCAAAATCTGTCTTATAAAATATTGAAGCAAGCCTTATACTCCTCAGGCATAGATTGGCACTTTAGTGATTTGCACATACTAAAGACTATTTGAATCCAAAATAAATTCAGAATGCTGTACTGGTGTCTGATTTCATCTCAATTTTATAGCCATCTGCTTGTGACAACTCCAACCGTTATGTTTCTGAAAAGAAGATGGATATTCATTAAGAGTGCATTTAAATATGCAAACCATTTGCTCAAATAGGATGTTTAGTTTTTCTCCCTTACAGACTTCCAGATATAGGCCAACATTTAATGGATGGTCAGCAGTTCATACATCTAATGTTTTCAGTGTTTTCAGCATACAAATTGTCTTCAGTCTTCAACAGATTTATTTTTTTTTACTTTGTTTTCTAGAATCAGACACTTAGGTATTGTTTTTCAGACAACAATATTATGTTTCTTCTGAAGACATTCCTTCTGTAAAGAGAGTTTCTCCTCCTGTCTGTTCACAAATGATATACCTCATTTTTCCTAATAAAAAATTGTAATCTAATACAGGTAGAACATATCAAGCAGATAATAAATTGCTTGATATGTTCTTGCCTTGCCAATGATCAGAATTTTAACTAAGGTTGTGACAAATTTTCCTGGATGCCTTATGTCCTCAAATAAAAAGTCAGGCATGTTTTATATATACATATATATATACACATATATCTGTATATATATGTAAACATCTGCAAAATATTTAGTTGTCTTCTACTCTTTAGGTGAATTTTCTTTGGCCTCAGAAGATACACATACTTTTTCATTCTTTGTTCACTTGATTAAAAGTCAAAAACCATCAACACAATTAAATTATGGTCAGGCTTTGAACTAAAACATATGTTCCTTTTTCCACATTACATAAAAAAAATCGAAGGCCATTGAGTACCGAACTTTTGTCCTTAGACACAATTTTAGGATACCAAAAGTTTTGATATAGCTGGAACTGTGTATGAAAACGCTGTGAAATGCAATGACACTTGACAAAACTTGAAAGAGTTTGACAGCCTTATTCAAAGTGTTCTGAAGCAACGGCCCTAAGGGATGGATTTTTCATTTTTCAATTGCTTCAATTTGTTCTACACAAGAAGATTTTGGTATAAAAAAAATCTCTGATTACATGTAGTTCAGTAGAATGAGGCAATAAAATAGTTTAATTTAATTTGAGAGCCAAAAATATAAAAATATGTTATTAAAAATTCTACAATGATTGTATGGCAAATTTAGCATTGTTCAGCTGTCTCAACCACTTCTTTTACAATAGGCTAAGTGTAGTCTTAAATCCAGGTGTCTTTTGTTCATAATATCTGATTTTAAGATAATGGTAACATCTTCATAGTTTGTTTGTTCTCAGGTAAGATATGGATAATTTCACCCGTAACCCTTTTAATAGGATTTTTGTTATGGATTAAATTTGGGACAATGTTCTCTGCAGGGATAGATTGTACTAGTGACAGCTTCAAATAATCTGTATTCAAAAGTTATGATAATACCGGAGAGAATACATTTTATCTTGACAGGTAAACTTTCACATGAATTTTTCAAGGCTGAGCTATATGAAGCAGGGCTTGCTAGAAAGAGCCATTGAGAGCTGCCAAGACATTAAAGAATATGCATTGGCAAAGAGAACAGCGGTATCCTGGAATTATCCATCAAGCACTGGTGCACTCCTAGCTTTATCTGAATCATTCTGGAGCTTGCAAGGTAAGTCTGACAAGTTCAAAGAACTGCTGGCTTCTCCACAGGGACATCTCTCCATCTGAATTACTATTTTCCTCCTGCTGTGCTCTTTGAACAGCAATGTTATACGCCCAGTACTTGGATCATGGCCATTCTGAATACAGTCGTGTTAATTAGTCCTTTTTTCCCCCCCACTATTGTTTTTTCCTTTCTCCATCAGAAATAAACAATTCTGTCCTAAATCTGTGACCACTTATATAGCCTGAATAACTGACAGCTTTTTGTATATGGGTAGTTCTCTTAATTCCTCCCAGTCACCCTCTTTGTAATACAAGCCTAAGCCTTGTCAGCTTTGTTGTTTCAAATTCTTTTCCCAGGAGACAGATTAATGATTTCCTTGGCTAATGCCATGATCTCTCCCTCAGAATCATAAAATGACCTGAGGATGTCACACCAAGTCGTAATCAGCATTCTCTCTATCAATATGAGCTACAGGTTGGCTGATATTTTTAGCTACTGCTTGCAAGTATCTGGTCCAAAGACATTGTTGGTTCACTAGCTCTTGTGTTTTGGAATCAGGCATTTTGGCATTTCTCTATATAAGAAAACATCATAAAAATTTTTCTTCTATAAAGGAGTTTCTGCATAACTATCTTTCTTTTCTTGCCTTTTTTTTTTTTTTGGTGTTTTTTTTATCTTTGTACTCACAGCTGGCAACTATGTGCTGTATTCAGCAGGCAGGAGAAAGACCTTGCCATGGTTCCGCAGCTTATGATTCCCAGGACTGTGTTAATGCTTTCCTTCCTCATAATGCTGAAAAGGTTATTTATTGTAAATGCTGACATGAGCAATAAAGCGAGACTTTACATCTTAGATGAGTATTGCTATTCCTCATGCAGAATCAGATTCCAGATTATTCCTCTTTTCAGCACCATTTGTAATGCTTGAACATACACAAAAAGAATATGGTCAGACATGAAAGAAACACTTGTAGAATTTAATGTGCTTTTTTTTCTTTTCCCACCCCCATAGCACTCAGTGATACCTGACCCATCCTAGAGCAGCTACAGCAATATGCATGGGTGTGCCACTATATCTGCTCATGGCATTGTACATATTTCAAGGGGGAACAGTAATATGAATTAGTAAAGTTGTCATGGTTTTAATTTCTTAAACATGACATGACTTAGAAGTGCTTCTGATGAGGAAAACAGGTAAAAACTGTGAAGCCTGAGGAGCCCTAAAGGCAGTTAAGATAGTTGCAGAACAGAACCTGTCACTATTCCTTTATCTAAGGTACCATGGAACCAGTATGCTTTACAACCTTTAGCTTCACAACAAACAGTTGTGATGTCAGCAACTGTTTCAAGGCTACAGTTTTAGAATTGAAGACATCAAGCACAAAGCTATTAGGGGCCATATACACTGACAGACTGGGATACCTCGTGATATTAGACTCTTAAATGCAAAAAACCTCAAAACTTCAATTCATCTGCCATACCACTGCAGGAATTTAGTGTCTGAAAACATACCTGTGTTCGACCTCAGGTATTTCATGTCTTAGAGTTCTGTTTCGGGAGAAGCCCTGAAGCGCCTGAGGCTCAACATAATTGAACAGTTCAATATTGAACACAGGTCTAAACTTCACTAGGATTCACAATTTGGGTGTGAATCACAATTTGGGTACCCTCGGCGCATGTCTGGCCTGAAAGAACTGTCAGGTAAAGAGATCTCTTCTTTTTCTTAAAAAAGAAGGAAAGAATAATGGTGGTGGTAGTGACCACTTCTGTAAAGGCAAGATAAAGCAGCTGACAGGATGAGAAGAATCAGAATCAGCTCTCTTCACCACTTTTCCTCCCCACTTGAAAGAAATACAAGCCCTATCACCCATCTTAAAAATGAAGGCTAGTTTAAGGCATGCGGGGTAGGGGACATCTCAAAATCTTTATGCTGAAGTGATTCTTCTTTCCATGGGCTATTTGAAGACTCAGGTAGGGTGAGAGGCTGGTATAGGAATTAGAACCTCTTATCTCTCAGGAAGGGCTTCCTCACTCTGGTTCTAGCTCCAAAGTCTATTTATGTATTTCAGTGTATGGTTTTAGGGAATATAGGAGCCACCTGAAGCACAAAATGGAATTCAGAAATTTTGTTTTGATGTGACTCTTCTGTTTCCTAAATGACATTAGAAAAGTATACTGAGCTCTGGTCTCCTCATCTTAGGAGAGCTACTGCACAATAAAAAAAAAGATGGGGAAAGGACAGCAGCACCAGATTTCCTGGCAGAAACACCTGCAATTTAAAGAAAGAAAAGGGACTACTAAAGAGGGGCTAGAACTCTTTTCAACTGTTTCCTATCAGCTTTCTTAGGTGAGTCCCTGAGCACAGTGCCAGTACTACTGTGATTCCTTTTCTAAGACCCCTAAGTCTCTCCATCTCAGTGAGCTTCATCACGCACATTGGCACTGTGGATTACATTGCAATTGAAGCTACAAAAGGAAGCCTTCAGATGCCAAGTTCCTTATGAATACCTTTCTTAGAGTCCTTTATGCTAACACCATTACAAAATATGTTAACATGGTTTCACCAGAATAATTTAAATGAGGTTTCCATCCAATTTTCATGCATGTTGAATGGAAGTGATCTAATGAGACAGATCTCCTAAAAATATGAATAAATTATATTATTTGTGTAATAATGAGTTCATAACATCCCATATATGATTTCATTGCATTCTATTCCATCATATTTCTCACAAGAACTGCAAATCAGTCTTGTTATTCTAACATTTTAAATTATGTTTTTCATGTTATTAAAAAAATTACATTCTATCACAGAGAAAATGTTTTTACAAAACATTGTATCTTCATCATCATTGTTTCTTTATGTCTTATTCAGACTAAGCATTAGCCCAAAAGAAAAAACTCTTCACTGTGATAATTATAAACCCCCCCCTAAAACAATAAAAAAATTAAACTATAGAACGTATTGGTTACACTATATGTTACATTCAAGAAAATGTTTAAGTATTACGGAAAAATACCTACAAGACTAGAGGCAAATATTATTTGTACTGACAAAAGCTTTGTAAGGAGATTGACAGTATATTGGTAATTCCAAGAATCCCACAAAACCTGGAGTCCAAGATCTATTTATTATTGGTGGAGAACTGAACATTGCCAGATTGAAGCCAACATAATAACCCAGTGTAATAAAAACTTTCTAAAAAAATATTTCAATGTTTGGGTTTGTTCAGTATCCTGAAGATGGATTAATAAACAGATGTATGAGGAAAATTATTATCTTCCTGTCTTAAAACCTGGTGGAGAGACATGCAGCCAAGGTCTGATATCAGATGGTTTTGGCAGAAAATTTTGATCTGTGTTATTAGAGATGTTTTTATGGTGCACTGGGAACTGGCTGTACAGAAGACAGTAATTTGCTCAACTCTTAAGCATGAACTCCAACACAGCTTAAAGCCTACTGACACTAAAATGGCTGAATGAGAAATGATATTGAATGCCCCTGAGCTCTAAACTTTGGCCTTACGGTAATTATACTTTCAGTTTCTGAGACATAAACATCTTTGCTGCATGTCTTTTTATTTGATCCCCGTACCGGTGCTTTCATATCTGACTATTCAGCATTCTATCTGTACTTGTTCCTGCTGGTAGCACGGTAGCTGCTGGGTTGCAATGAAACTGTAAGATCCTCCAGTTCAGAGCCTTGCTAATGCTGACAATTGATTTAGCATTGTACACCACCTCAACAGTGCTGGGCTGTTTTTTGTTCGGAGATTTCAGCAGGGAGTTATTTTAAGAGATATATTTCCTTTGTTGGGGTAAAAAAGCACAGTTTGTCTTAATTATCCCTGACGTTTCAAACCTCATACCAGGCGCTTCCTCCAGGGACAGAAACAAACCAGTCTCCTCCAGAAACCAAGTGTGAAATGAATAAATAGGGCTCTGGTTGCTCTAATGGCATAGTGCGGTTACTATTTTTACTGTGGGGGGAGGATACTGTCTAGCTTGTTTCTTTTTATCTCTGAGGAAATTCAGAGTATTGATAGGTGAAGTATTGTGGACAATTAAGAAAGGAAAAAAGCTGGTCTAAAAAAGCAGCATTTGGTAGGTACTTGGTTGCCTGCCTGTTGTATTCATTCTGAGAGCTAAGTTTTTCTCGGAGGAAAGGGAAGGAACAGAGCACCTATGCATCATGAACAGAGGCTGCCATTGTTTCCACATGCAGTCTGTTGAAGGTCTTAGTAATTAGAAACTTCTCTGAATCATATCATACCTTTTTCAGTGTAACTTTTAATGCAATATTTGTTTATATTTCATGTATATTTTAATGAAATACCTACTTGGGGAACTACTATTGTCACATCCCTGTTGAAAGTCCCAAAATCTTGCAGAGAATCTTGATGAGGCTGAGGGTAACGACTCCAATGAAGGACAGAAGTTTTTGAGGTTTTGTTGTGTGTTGGGTTTGGTTTGGTTTGGTTTGGTTTGGTTTGGTTTGGTTTGGTTTGGTTTGGTTTGGTTTTAATGATGGTGGATCAATAGATAAATTGCAGCACTCTTTCTGAGCTTAAGGTAACCAATACATTTTTATGGAGAAGGTCTTAGGCGTCTTTCATGTGGTTGGGAATTCCTATGTTTCATGGCAAATACTAAACTTCACTGAAACTCAATGAACCAGGAAAACAAACAGACAAAAGAGGTGCCACTGTATTTTCAGCATGTCTTTGTTAGCTTGTGAAGGTGAAGCTCTGTTAGAAAGAAGTCTGCATTGCTGCTACCACTTGCTTTTTTTTTAAATAAAGGCAGCTCTAAATTGAAACTTTAGAATAAGGGCATTTCTGACTGGATTCTCAACAGCCTGTCATGTCAAAAGTTAGAATTTGACTTTTGCCTGACAGAGCCCAAAAGCATTGCACTGAAACAGTTTCACAAAAGCAAAAGAGAGTTTCAGTATTTGGTATTTTCTTGAGAGAGTGCGAAAGGAGTTTCACTGAAACAATTTTGCAAAGCCAATAAAAATAATAAAAAGTTTACTAAATCAACAGATTTGGAATTGCCATTGATAAATGCACTCACTGCAATAGCACTAATAACTAATACATAATATTAATGCTAGCAACAAGAACACTATCCCGGGTATTTTCACCATGTGGTGAAGGTCCAACTCTCACCAAGAAGGCACCCCTGTCTTGGATGGATGAAGACAAGTACAGCCTGTTAACCATACCTTCAGCCTTTTCCCCCAGCCAGGCATTACCCCTATTGGCTTTTTATACCCTAACTCCCTTTATCTCTACCTCTTAGGTGACATTTAGCGTGATTTGGATGGACATTTGTGTAGCATAGTCATATATGTTTAGCATGTACCGCTATAGGCTCATTAGCATATTGAGGGGCAGGAATTTTAATACTAGTTTTAAGTTAACACTGGAACCATAGATATTTGCTTGCTTTCTTTGCTTAGCCAATACAAAGCCATCTTATCTTCATGAGACACCCTTCTTCAGCTATTATTTATGCCAACTCAAGGAATCTCCGCTCCTGGAGACAACACGGTAATCTTGTGCTTACAAATGTCTTGGCTTTTTTGTGCGAAATTCCTACACAGCCCAGAAGGGAACTAGTTCCATGGCATAAAGAATATCCACGGCATAAAGACTATCCATGGCATAAAGGATAGTCTGGTATCTTTCTTTTACTCAGAGTCTTAAATCGCTTGTGGCATCCATTTGAAAGCAATGCCTGTTTGTGAATAATCAGAGAAGTCCTATGAGTTATTATTATTCATTAAATCTATTTTATAGCACTTCATGTCCAGAAAACAAACTTCAGGCAGTCATGAGCTGAAGATTCAACTGCTGATTGTGGATTGCTCTTACACAAATCTTCCAGTACAGAGAGCTGGAGTGAGCAGCTCTACTTAGACTTCATGCAATTTATGACAAAGCATGTAGTACTATCTGTCAAAGGAAATTGGTGATGGCAGAGCTTCACAGATCTGTAACTGTTGAAGAAGCTGGGAACATCCTCTACTGAAAACAAACCGTAAGCTAATATGAACCTGAGAAAATACCAAGCATGGAAGAGACAGATTTCAAGGCTTTTGGTGTGTCTTCTGCCATGATCATTAAATTCAGTTAGCTCCTTCTATATCCACAGTTTGCTGCTATTGGTGTTTAATGAGGGTATGAAAATTGCTGGTAAGGATTTGCAAGGGGAAGTAAGAAAGTGTCATGCAGAAAATCCATACCTTGCTCTGAACCTATCTAACATACCGAAATTCATACAAACACCCAGAGGGTATCGTCTGCAAACTTTGTGCCCAACCTCATGTTTGTACATCTGAATTGTAAACTTATGGGAGTATTCAAGCAATCCTAACCCCAAATAATAGAAAAGATTATCAGATACATTTGGTGTGAAATGAATAAAATGCAAAAGAGCTTTGAAAGCCACTTGTTCTTAAAAACGTTAACACGTTTTTATCTTTGGAGACATATATATATACAGAATTTAAAATCTTTCACAACCAAGTCTGTTTAAATAGTCAAAAGGGCATGGTTTCAATTTTTTTACATGAAACACTACATGAAAATTGTCCAATACATTGTTTGAATTATGCTGGCTCTTCTAGAGATATCAAATGTTGGCAGACTGAATATTGGTTTTTTTCCAGCAAAATACTTTCCTCCTAAGAGGCAGCAAATACATATTTTTGCTGTGGTCACTGAGCCTACACTCTGTCTAGGAACTGTCTCCATTAATTCTGCTCTCATATCCGTTTGATTTTAAGTAACGTACCATAGTGTGCTTGTTGATTTCTTCCTGATCATTATTTACTAAGCAACAATACACAAAAAAGTTTCGACTGAAAGGCAGATTAATAATTCATACCTCTATTATAAAAATCCGTAAATTGTATTCCAAGCAATGAGCTGCATCTGTTACCTAAAAATAAGAAGACAGGCACAGCATGGTAACAATTTAGAATATGGAGCATTGCACGGCAGGAAAGTTCCCATTGAGATGACTTTGTCTTAGATGAAAGTCCTAGCTGTCTACCTTCTTTGATTGAACAGTTTCATTTTTTAAAGTAAACACTACTGTATATTCCCTGAATATTTCCAGTCTCTCAATACTTTCTGACAAATCCAAGCTGAAAAGAAGAGGTTAGGTTGACACTACTGCAAATACTGCCTTACAAAAATTAAGGAAAATTTCTTCAGAAGATTGTCAGTTTCTCATATATATAAGAAATATTTGCCTAGAGATTAGAGTTCTTTGTAATGTATCTGTGCTTGAAAAAGTAATAATTTGTATCAGCTTCATTTAAAAAAATAATCAATTGAGTTTGACATTCAAGCTTACTCTGAAGGCACACACATTACTCACAATACCATCTTAATTTTTTCTGCAGTGTGGAGGAAGAGGGACAGTATGCTACATTAATAGCTGTTGAAATTCAAAGGATTTTTTCCAAACTTCAGTGAGATCTTTGTCACAGGAAAATAGTGGCAACCTTCCAGCCAGTCTACCCTTCATTTAGAAAACGTCTACATCTTATGATGTTTTATATAGAACTCATCCCAGGAAAAATCCGTGACATTTTGTCTTTGTTGATATTGAAGGCAAAGTTCCCAATAATATTACTAGGAAATCACATGCAACATGACTCTTTCCTCAAACTAGATTTTCAAAACCTAGATTGCAACTCTGAGTACCTTGCTTTTATGATGCTGTCTACAATGACACGATAATAACATATTCTTTCTCAGCATTTGTGTACTCTTCATTAAATGACAAACATGACATCTTGATACAGGAGACATTAACCATACTAAAGAATCTGGCTACTTATATGCTGTGGTTTAAGCCCACACAGCTGGCAACAAATCAATCATACAGCTGCTCTGCTCACTCACACCCATCCACCCCCTTCTGGTGGGATGGTGTTAAGGGTCGAGGGACTGAGGTAAAAATAATTTTAATAATAAATCCTCGAATCCTTAATGGACCCCCTTTTCTTGTCTCATTGGAGACAGAAGGGGTTTAAAGAGAAAGAAAAGAAATTCACACCTCAGTCTGCAGTTGGAAAGCTGAAACAAACTTTTAATAAACAATGAATTCATACATAACTATACCTTATTATATATATGTATATGGTTATAAACCAAAAGGGAAAGGGAGAGGGAAAGGGGAAAAGAGGGTAGTGAGTAGTGAATGTTTTTTCAAGGCTGGAGCTCTGGGCACTGGGCAGCTGACTCTGGGCAGGCGGCCAAGAGACGAGATAAG
>NW_010393587.1:25175-43798 GCF_000710305.1 Buceros rhinoceros silvestris | reverse complement strand
GGGGTAAGGGGGTGGGCGGGGAGAGAAAATGTCATCAGTGTGTTTATGAGTTTAACTCGTAATTGGGGCTGGATCCAAAAAACCTTCCAGTGGCTTATACTTCTACACTGCAAAGTACAGCCGTATTTTACTCTAGCAAGATCAGGCTTCCAACATCCCCTTTGAAGTACGTCACTGCAAAGCCTTGCTACAGTTCCAGAACTGAAATGAAGTCCGGGCAGGAGTGAGCAGCTGCTTCTGATCTGCTCAAGCTGTAAGTGACAATCCAAGCACACTGTCCAGTTGAACTACGCACTGTCCATTTCCCATTTGCTTAAGAAATTGTCTAAGCGCAGCTCCAGCTTTTCTGCAAGGCAATCAGTGCCACAGACAACAGTAGCCCAATCTCCTATTTCTCCCCAACCTACGGACTATAAGAAATTATAAAGCATTTATCGCCCAAGGTAATTTTAGATAAAGATTTTGGGTTATTATCTTCTCCGAAAGGACAGAGAGTGATAAATGAGTCAACACTGAAGAACAATAAATTGAAAGACAAATGGTGAGGAGAGAGGAACCTGAGGAAATAAAAGACGCGGCGCAAGATAAAATTAAAACTCTTTTTTTGTTCCTTTAATAGGTGAGTTTTAAATATGATTTAACTTCCCTGAACAATCAGTAAAGACTCCCATGTGCTGGGCTCAATGCTTCACCCATCTCCTGTTTGGCCAGCACCAGAGCTGGTTGCTCTCAAAGTCTACGGCTGCCTGCTCCTCGACCATGCCTCCATGAGAAGTTAGCTGCCATAGGAATATCTACAGTTACAAGGTTGATGGAGAAAACAATGACATTTTTGCAATGTGTCCCCGGAAATGTTAAATGTCTCTGATGAATCCCGGTGGCCAGAAACTCCAAGAACATCAGAGCAGCAAAGGATGCTCAGAAGAAGGTGGACATGGTCAGTAAAGGATCAGTGCTGGGATGCTGTTTAGCAAACAGCCCTTCTGCTCCCTTCCTTGGAACGTCCTCACACGCCAGTTCTCCTGACAGCAGTCTTTTGGGAGCTGTCTCCTGCTGACTGATGTTACACCAGCCGTCGGAGGACTGTTTTTCTCAGCTGTGCTCTCATTTTGCTGGACAAAATTCTTTTGCCTTCAGAAACAAAACAAGAAACAACATTTTTAGGGGACCCTAAGAAGGATCCAGAGCAGTTATCAAACCAGTTGCACGGACACAGTCCAATGCTACTCTCAGTAGTAAATCCAGTCTAAAACAGAGTGTCTGCACCACTACAGAACCCTATTCCTGGATTTCTGAGAAACAAAAGAAAACCATTTGATGCAGAGGTGACTACTCTTCCCTTCAGTTGATTAAAACTTGAGCAACAAGATCTTCAGGAGACCAGACAACAGCTGAGAACAGATGCATTACTGCTGATCTCCCATGCAAGAACATTTCTGACGAAGTCTCAGGAGTTGGCAGGATCTGGCCCAGCCTGCAGCGGTTGCACCCACCACGTTCCTCAGCAGCAAATACGGAAACCCACTGAAAGACAGACCAGAAATTCCCCAGTGATGCATGGCAATCGGAGCCAATACTTCTGGCCTAACACATCCTCTAGGGCAGGTTCAGATGTAGTTCAGAATATTTATTTATGAGGCTTTTGCCCTTTAAACCAAAGAATATAAGGAGGAAACTGAGGAAGGAGAAAACCGCAGCTACGGCCTGGTGTTGGTCAGTAGGTTCTTCTGAGCACACGGCGGTCAGCAGGATTATCCGACCCAAGTTTGCTGCCACCATATGGTATGTGCTTGAGGTGGGGGTTATCTGGCCACAAGCACTGGCTTCAGATTTAGAAATACTACTTCTTTTAGAAGAGGTCTTCTCTGAGTGGGCTTTGGCATCACACCATTGTAACAGAGCTGTGCACCATTTCCGAGCTGGGGTCCCTGAGGCCAGGGAATGGGGGTCTATTGTCGGTTTGAGAACAAAAGTCTGTCGAAGTCAGTGGTTTCCTATGAAATCAGGCTAAAACTCAGCATGAACCATCCAATTCTCTTTTTTGAGGGACAGACTCACTTGCACCTTAAAGTTAGGGCAAAATTCAGACTTGGTCCCAGTTTGGTTCTTGCTTTTGGGAGAATTTTTTATTACTGTGATGTCGCCAACCTCTGCTGAGTTACAGCAAATTCAGGTTCAACACGTGGGACTAATGGGGTCATAAATCCCTGCAAAGTAAATGGGAACTACTTCAATAAACACACTGAGGCAAACCCAAGGTGTCCAACCCTTTTCTTCGTCCTCTCTGGTGCTCACCCTGCTTGGCATGAAGCAAGCCCCCAGTTTCACTAGCCAGGGTGGCACTGGGGCAGTCTGAGGGCTTCATACAGACTGTGTTGAGCTGGATCCTCAGCTGACCTAAAGCACCGTGGTGTACGCAACGTGAAGAGTGTGATGCTCTTTATTCCCACCCAGCAACCAGGTTCATGAAGGTACAAATGAAATCAACATTCTCTCAACAGTCTCATCATTAAATCTGAACAGCTTTTTTTTTTTTTCTTTTCTTCACCCTGTGGAGCTCAAAGTTTGGCCCTTAAAGTGACTTGGATTTAAGAGGACAAGCTTGACTATGAAAATTTTCATGCATGTTCCTGTAAAAGAATGCAGACCGTACGGATCCCATCACAGAGATGTTCAGCTTGTTGGACACACCCAGAGTGGCTCTGGACACGTTTCTGTGTACTAGGTCTAGGTCTTCTTGGACCCCTGTCAGTTTGCTGTGGCTTTGTCTGATACCATACAGAGACTGTGGGTTGAGTCCTTCTTCACAAATCACTCAGGAGTAACAAACAGCGTACAAGTGGTATTAACACTTTTTCATTTCGTAAGACTGGAGAGGCGGGAGAAAAAAGAGCCCCTTGATCACTAAGATCAGATGTGCAGTAAACCCCAGGTAATGCTACAAACGATCACTTACATTTCAATATGAAAGAAATGTGTCAGAGTTGGCTAAAAGGAATGTTCACGCCCAGAAATTGGCCTAGACAAACCATCACCATCTGGAAACGTCCGACCCTTTTCCTTGGGAACGCGTCTGCCATCGGTAGCTTTGTTTTAGCGAACGACAAACCATCTGATCCGTGCTGGCCTTGCACCGCTGCATAATGGGTTGGTGAGGCTCACCAGGAGATGCCAGCAGTTTTTTGGTGTGCTTTACAAGTACAGAAAAATCAGTTCATTTTGTTGCTAGTTTTCTGTTGTGGTTTTCTTTTTCTTCACTTCAGATTAATTCCCACTGTTTCCAATTCCACGTGTTCTTGGAAAATACAACGGATAGGGGAAAAAACCCTTGAACAAGTTGAAATGTTAAAAAAAGAGAGGGAACAAGGAGAACGAAGAAATGGAGAAGTGCAGTCAGTTGGCGTATTGTGCATAGAAAGCAACTTTTACTCGCTCAATCTGGTGACACAGTTTGATGGCTGGACCAAGCTTCAGCTCCATGCACTCCTGCACCGTGGGCAGTGTCAGCAACAGAAGGGCTTGGCCATCGATGTCCTGGGGGAGAAAAAGACAGGGGAAATGGTTTTGTTTGTGGAGTCTGGAGCGCGGAAAGCATAACCTGGTCAGGAGAAGCACAAAGGGAAGTTTGCCTCAAATATTAAAGGTGATTTTATCCTCTACCATTTTCTCCCTCTTTGATGCTGCCCGTCTCCTTTCTCTGGGATACCTCATGCTTTTTCAGTAGTTGTCTCGTGTGTCTTCATAGGCTCTCACCTTGCCCCCAGTTTGGGAAAAGCCTCCCAGCTGCGGAAATGCAGGATCACCTTCTAAAGAAACTCTGCAAGGTCTATGGAGATCTGATTAGTCCCATTTTATGACTGAGGAACTGAAACAAGGAGGAGGCTGCAGAGAGCACACCGGGAGACAAAGGAGAGAGCGCAACGGAGAAACTGATGCTGGTCCCACTGCCAAGTCAGACCCTTCCCCCACCTCTTTTGGCCCCTGATTTGCTCAGCACAGGTTTATGCCTGCCTTGCTCCATGCCACGTCTCCTGGTCCACCAGGGACCTGCCTTGTTCCACCTCAGCTGCTGAACAACCAAGGCAGAGGCACCTGGACCACCTGGAGCCCTTGAAATCTCTTAACGCCCCAGAGTCACAGAATGGCGTGGGCTGGAAGGGACCTCTGGAGGTCTCATCCTTCCCTCAGTCATATCTATGCACCAAACTCCATGAGCTTGCACCCCAGACAAAAGACATTTTATTAAGGATTTCTGTTGGCTTTATGATCCTCAATTAAGCGCTCAAGTCCTCTTTATTCTTTAACGAACTGAGAAGCAGACAAGGTGGCCACAAAACTGCTTTTTACCCATTAGGGAGGATCAGTCTAAGTGCAGAAAAAGCACTGTGACTCACAGGCAACGTAAACTTCCCAGGACAGCCCTGATCAGGCAGCATTGAACACAAGGAGGATTCGGACACCTTAAGCACTCCTTTGATCAGGACTGTCCATGGCTCAGGTTCCTCCTCCACTGAAGCTTGACGGCACGGCCCATTGCAGCACAGCTTCCTCATGTATCACAAGGAAAAGCTCCAGTCATGTGTGCTTGATTTAAAGTCCCTATAAAACTCCTTGGCAAAGCAGAGACAGGGTTGGTTTTCAAGCCCTGGAGATATTCCAGGCTGATTAACAAATGGTCGGAGCATGCTGCAACGCAGCAGCTACAGCATCTTGCTATGGAGCGATTCAGCCTTGCTCTAGACTCACACTTCAACTTCTCCCAGTCAAAGCAGCTGTACTTGAGCACAGAGTTATTAATGGTGAAGAATCAGAGATAGTTCACTGTGCAGCTGGCCATACCACCAACTGCCACCGGCTGTGGCCTAATTAACCACACTTGCTTCTTTCTAATTAAGATTTCTCAGTGCTGCCCTTTACGTTCAGCGGCCACAGTTACTCGTTAGCGAAGGAACAGCTGTTTCTATATAAACTTTACACGTTCACATTTAATTGAGATGAAGAGCATTGGCTTCTGCTCCTGCAAACGTTGGCATCTCCTAAAATTAGGTCATCCAAGGGCCTGGCTCCCAGATCTTCAGAGGGATGTAGATGGGAAATAGTTGCCTACATACTCAAAGCGTCTGGAGACAAAACTGAGACAGCCAGTTTGGGGTTCAAGCAACAGTTTACTGCCTTCCAGGCCAATAATTCAAAACAGGGCGGAACCCCTGTGGCCAGGAGAGACAGATTGCTAGATACCACATAACCACTGCTGGTTTTTACGCTTATGTGCCTGCCTATGTGACACCAGGATGGCACTGTGGAGCCTGGCATGAACAAGAAAGGTCTAAACCTCCTGCTTTTCGTAAGAACTCAGGCTATGGGGCTTCTGGTCTCTGCGAGGATATGGCAAGGTTCTGACTCCAGTCCATGCCTTGAAAACATTTGTGCTGTAGCTTGGTCTGAGGGAATCTAAAGTCTGATCATAATCTTTGTCACAGACCCAGACCCAGGCCCAGCTAGTGAGGTGAGGTGTGGTACTGCTGCTTTTTCTTTTTTTTTTTTTTGTGACATGAATAGGCACCGCAGACACAAAAAGAAGAGCTACATGAAGACATCTACCTGCTCCTGAAATATTTTGGCAAGGGGCGCACAGTCGGTCAGTTTAATAAACTTCACGACATCAGTTACAGTCCACTCCAATGGATTACTGTCCAGGATGAGCTTCTCTTCCTCTTCTTGCTTAATTTCCTACAAAAAAAACCAAAAAACTCTCATAAGAAAACTACCTCGTGTGGCGAACTGGGGCAGGGATTCCCTCCTCAGACGAGGAAGGCTTGGCACGGAAGGTTAATTTCACAAGAATACTGCTATTGATTTGGAGCGATGGTGGACATACTCACTTCCTTGACTTGTGTGCACTTCTCCGCCTCACCGTGGGGCTGTGGTCTCCGACTCCGTCGGGCTCTCTCCACGGGAGGAGGTCTGTCCGACTCAGTGCTGCTCCGCAAGGTGACTGCTCGCCGGGGCCTGGCAGAGGGGACCTCAGCAGAAGAGGTATCGGTCTGGTCATCCCGGAGCTCTGAGCTGGTTTCCTCGCTTCCCGTCTCGTCCTCCACTGCATCCGGCTCATCGTCTTCGCTCTCCTGCACAAGGACCATCGGAGAAACAGCATCCAGGCTCGGAGATTAATACAGCAGCAAATCAAAAGGCACTGGGTCAACCTGCACACCTGTGCCCATGTTGATCCAGGGTAACATTTATTTTAACTGATTTATCTCATTTTCATTACAGTGCTAAGTAGATTAGCCCTCAATTTAGATATGTTGCAGAGTGTGGAAGAAAAAAATACATGGTGGACAAATCCTTTTTCTGTTTCTAACAAAAGGTCAGTGGCAATAACTCATCTGGCAGGAAACATTCCTCTGTTGGGCTTGCACCTCAAACCTTGTAGATGTGCATGAAAAGGGGAAATGGAAAATATGAAAAGGATAAAATGAAACTCAGGTTGCTTGAGATGAAGTAAAATCAGAAATAGGCTTGAATTTAAACGGTCACCTTGCTTCAAATTGTCACTGGTATTGAACAGAAGGAGATGTTGGTACCTTTTAAAAAATATCTGGATGTACACGTGCACACTTGTACTTGATATCTTAGCTGGCATTTCTGTAAAAGCAAGGACGGAGGATTTCACCCAGATTTCCCCACTTTCAGCCCAACACCTAAATGCTGAAGGTGAAGTACAAATTTCCTTTTAAAGGATATTATAGCAGGTTCTTGCGATTTCTGTCACACAGAGCTTGCAAGCACACACCAACTGATGGAAACTGTGTATTTCGAACTTTATATATACATAAGTGGCCCAAATGGCTTTGACAGCTTGGCTCTGATCAAAGTGTGAGCGTGCACCCAAGCCATATGATCAGGTTTTAAATGGAAGAGCAATTTTAGGCAAAGTTAGTTATATTTGCTGAAAGGCTAAAAAACTTTGCTAATGGTTGATTCAAGTTTAATGAGAGTTTAAATTCCTTTGAAGCAGGTATAATCTAAGGAAATGAAGCAGAACTACATCTAAATGAGGACCAAGTCATGAAGATGCAATCAACTGAAAGCTGACTAAAATATTCCCCTCCAGCTGAAACAGAGAGAATTTCAGTAAATCTGTTTAGTTCACATTGCACAAAGCAGCAATCACTGCCACTCGGCTCAGGAAAGGAAACCACGCATGAACTTTGTCATTACTATCATGGGAAAGCCACGTGGTAGTGGTCCATGCGGAAGCAAGTCTGCTTCACACTGTATTTGGACATGAATCATGGCTGAAGCTGGGATCCTGTGGTATGACACAGCATACTGGAAAGACTGAGGCCTCAGATACCATATATGAGAACCACAGAGCGGTTTGCATTAGAAGGGACCTTAAAGATCACCTAGTTCCAACCCCCCTGCCATGGGGAGGGACGTCTTCAACTAGGTCAGGTTGCTCAAATCCCCGTCCAACCCAGCCTTGATCACTGCCAGGGATGGGGCATCCACAGCCTCTCAGCAACCTGTTCCAGTGCCTCACCACCCTCACAGTAAAGAACTTCTTCCATTTGTTTATATTCTAAAGCATCTGGAACTTCTATGGCTCAATTTTGTGAACCAGAAATATTACAAATGGTTAACGAAAAAATAAAAGCCCTTGAAACCAAAATGTTCCATGAGTTATTATTATTTATTGTATTACTTGGGAGATCTTAGACACAGATTGCAGACCTCTTTCACTCTGCTAGATGCTGTGCAAAGCATCTAACATCTTTAACCAGCTCATCATTGCCTAAAGGCTTACAAGAAAGCAAGTGAAAACGAAGATCTAGTATTAGACACCACGTTAGCTAATGAGTGTTATGAAGGTGGGAGCAAAACTGTTATTTGTTAACTCTAGAATGGACAGGGTAAAAGTCCCCAAAGTGTCCCAATAAAACCAGTCTGACCTTAGAAGAACAGAGCCGCAAGGAGGGATTCATGATGGAAAATGGAAGTGTTGAGGATTGCTGAGGTTTCCCTCAAAAGGAAGATGCAGATGGGCGGACAAAAAAGCACCAATGGGCTTTTGCTGATTCATCCCAGAGCAACACGCACCTCTGCAGAGCCTGCAGCATTCAAATCGAGAGCTGACGACCTCCTTTTCTTCTGCACAAAGATGGATTTCCGCCTTTTCCTGCGTCTGGCTGGCTTGACGTGCCCACTTTTCATGTTGTTATTTTCCCCAATTGGTGGCTTAATGATTTTTTTCCTCTTCCCATAATAATAAGCTAGAGAAATGAAACAAAATACCCATTAAAAACTTCTACCACCAAGAGAACGAAACTTATCCAGTGCCTTTCTGCATGAGTTAACAGTCTTAGGCACAGTTTCAGTTGTTAATGGTTTCAGCAGAGTGGGGAGGGAGAGCTTTCCTGAGTTATGGATGTTTGTTCAACGCACGAAGAAATGGGGTTTTATTGACTATTCTGTGGCCCAAGTTGAAAGTACGGATATGAGAGTTCTCTGACCTTACATTAAATGCTTGTGCTAGATGCCTTTTGACATTCTCTGCAGCATCCTCTGGGGCTGACAGATACTTTGCCTCTCAGCTAGGGTATCCTGGGACAACTACAATGGCACTTGGCACCCATGTCAAAGCTCGTAACTGAACTGAGCCTTTTGTCACATCAATGGAGTTTTGAGGACCAATTCGACTAGCTGCATACAACCATCAACCTTGAGATGAGACAACCTCAGCTGGAGCTCCCCTAAGTGTACTCCTCCGTCTCTCCATTTGCTGCCAGTGGGAGCTAGGAGTCTAGCTTAGGTGTAGACTTCTACATATTCAATGATTTGAATATCTGTCTGAGCCCATTTCTCCTTCTACTTTATCAACAAACAGAAGGTAATTGGTTAAGATCAATCATATTGGTTCCTTGTAATCATTATGGAAGAAGGACAGCACTCACTTCCGCTTTCCTGACCTGTTTAAGAGCCAACAATAACAATAACGTGGACAACAAAAAGTGCTGAACACATGCCTAACTTCAGCCTTCCTGAATAGGCAGGAACATGTTTAAATGTGAAACAACACCCTGAGCAGAGATAGTCACAGTTCCCCAACTCCTTCCAGCTCCTCAGCACCGTGATACTGGCCTGAGCTGGTGCATATGCAGGAAACTCCTCACTGAGTAGGACAGGATTCATCTCACCTAACGACGTTGTCTCAGATGTAGCAGTTTAAATCTTTTATGTGCTACTTGTATTAACTTTATGTTTGAGGAAGAGACAAGACTTCCAAAGAGCAATGACTTTCAAGCAGATGTATTAGGACGGAACAAGATGGACAGTTTTCTGGAGATGCCTGCTTCTCTGTACAGAATACTGAAGGAGCCTATGGTGGCCCTGTGAGGATTAAATAACTGCTCTTAGATGAGATTAATCCTACTCAACATTAACATATTACACAACTCCTGATCATCATCACTGGCTCACACACAGTCTCCCACTGCTCTGATTCCCAGCTAGCAACAAGAAGCATTTTGGCCAATACTCACTGTACTTGGTTTTAGTATGAATGGAGCAGTTCTCGGGGCAGACTTCGGCCACCAACACAGGACTGAACAAGTTGGGGCAGCACTCCAACTTCGCACAGACTCTTCTGCAGAAATCTGCTACCTGATCCGACGTCCGCACAATCTTAACAGTCGCCCTGTATGTCTTCCCCCTGTATCTAGAAAAGAGTACAGCAAGACCCCCCATCACCAATCAAACGATGTCCTTTGATATCACAGATCAGACTCTTCTCTCTTAGGGAGATACCTTCCTTAAAGACTTTTGGGAGTGTCTCTCTTGGGAAGGCAGGTAGACTAGGTCTACTTGTTTTAGTGGCTTAATTTCGGATGGACTTGAAGAAGGAAAGGCAGGGTGAAATGAATCAGAGGTGTGGACATGATTCAGGAAGAAACATACGTGCAGACTGGATATACCTGTAGATGCGGGAAGAGATGGAAAAAAATCACAGTAGGCTTGGTGAGGATACCACACAGGACAGCAAGCCCATACTATGAACTGATGCAAAGTTTTGGGGAGAGAGATGTATTTTCTCTTCATATATTGACCTGTCATGAGAAGCTTATACACCTGGCACAGCTTTCTGGTCACCACCCTGTGTTTGGGATGCACTGGTGACTATCTCTACAAGCCTCCAGTACACCTCTGGACCTCTCCAGGGCCACCTTTCTCAAGGCAGCTCTCATATCACATTCCAGCTGACAAGCCCACAGTTTCATCATGCCAACTGTTGTTACTGGGATACACACAGTGTGTAGAAGCATCTCAGTTGGCCATATGGGGATCAGATGACTTTGCTGCTATGAGACGTGGGCAATACAAAACCCAAGGAAATAATCAGGAGTCTCTTGAGTTGCTTAACAGGGCTGCAACAGCGTCTAAAAACTGATTCCTATAGGGAATGCGTAGAGCAGAAATCTGCAATGAAAGGTTTGTCTTAAATTTGTTATCCACGTGCTACTAAAACATTTATTTCAGTGTTTTATATGAAGTGTTTCTGAGCGATAAATGGCTAACAAAGATACAGTTACATCCCTGATGTAATACATAGTAGATGTGAACCCTGAAAAACCAATTATCCCTCTAATTTATTAAACAGCAGCACCAAGCTAAGATAAGGTTTTTAAAGCATCTCTTACGCATCCTGAGGAATGCAACACAAGAGACAATCACAAGAGCGTGCGGTGCCAAGGCATTATAAATGTGCTTAGAGGAGAGAAAAGTAACATACACAAAAGAAAAAGAGGGAGAGAGAGTGAAAGAAGGATTACTGGGTGGGAGGCAATGAAAGACGAAGATACAGTCATCAGGAAAAATGAGACAAAGCATTTGTGGGTGTATTACGGCCCACAGTTTCCTAGCAAGGAATCAGCTGCTGACAGATACGGAAGAGGAAGAGGAGGAGAAGGTGACACAAAGAGATGTGGCCAGAGAGTTAAAATATGCAGCATATGCCCAGACCCTATTCCCTCTCTGAAGGTTTTACTGAGTTGTACAAAGCAACTGAGAAACCACCTTTTGCTGCTTTTCCTCCCAAAAGCTCTTTCTACAAAAGCTGGGCTATGGGAAAAGGCTTCGAAATTGTGGTACATAAAGTGTTCAAATGAAACTAGGGCCTGAGAACTGCCCAGTCCAACCCTCCTCATGTCACAAAAGACTTGATCCAAACTCTCACCGCAACACAAAACTCTTCCACAACCTAAATGAGCGGTTCTGCAAGGCACCAGGCTCTGATACGCCATTTGGTGCCCAACCAAGGACCCCAGGTCATGGAGACAATCCTGGATTCATTCATCCAAATGAATGGAAGAATGAATGAATGACTGAATGATCTAATTGGCCAACTCCTCACACACCCCAACAGACCTGTACAGGTAATGTAAAGTGGGAAAAGTGTGACTTCCAGGTACACAGCACTGTTGTCCCAGCTTCCCTGTGAAATAGTTGCACAGGTAGGCTGGCTAAAGAGGATTTGGCAAGAACTACTAATATCAAAAGAAAAAAACCCACAGGCATTTAAATATATCTACTTATAAAAGTTTTATATTTCTTTTCCTTGTGTTTGAAAAGACTCCTACCCTTATTACTTCTCCAGGAGCCATTAAGTTTAATGACAGCCTAGATCATTAGGTCAGGAAGTCTGACTCCTGTGACAGGCTGCAGAATTTCATTGTTACCTTCGCCTGAACCCCAACGACTTTGGCTGGACTAAAGCATCACTTTTTCACCAGAAAAGCACCAGTCTCCCCTCGAGGGTCTCTGCCCTGGAAGACTCCTGGCAGCGGGAGCACCTCATGAGCCTACGCCTCATTTTATGTCTGGATGTGTCTGGATTTAACTTACATTTATTTGTCCTTGTTCTGACTTTCACCATGAGGATGAGGAGACTGCATCTGGTTTTGTTTCCCTGCAAACGCACTGTAATCAAACTGCCTCTTGATCTTCTCTCCTATAAGCTAAAAAGCTGCCTGATGGGTATTATTCAAGGATGGCTGACTTTTTGTAACTGTGTGGTTCCTATTGTGTCTGGCTGCCCAGAAAGGACTCATTGTATTGAAGTGCCTGGTGAAATAAAAAGATGAAACTAGGAAAATGAACAACTGGCTGATTTCAGTCCGGTTTGAATGCAACGCACACGGTAATTAACAGGATGGGTGGCAAAACAGCGATCGACATGACTGCAGCCATCAGTCTCAATAACACAAGGTGCTAGTACTGGCCGCAGTAACATTTTTTATGTTATTTGGGTCTTGGCAGCACCTCTTTCAACTATAAACCATGTTCTAATAATATTTTCCATATTCCTCACTAAAGATTTTTAACACAAATACCACCAAAGGTAATCGGAGCCGGTCCAGGGTAGCCATGTGGAAAGAGCTCCTCTGGATATAGTCAGAAAACCTTTTCCCATTAGCATTGCTCAAAAAACCTGCCAACTACTGGTAGTCCTATTGATGTTCTCATACTGGGACTCCCACTTTCCCAACTGCTTGTAAGCAGTAAGTAACCTGCACGCACAGCACGGCAGTACTGGGGATGAAGAAAACAGCACAATATTTTCAGGTTTCTTAGAAATTGCTGCTCTTTTAAAAATATTTTTTAGCTAAAGCTGAAGAAATCTTCCTTCCCTCTCCCCATTCTCTCACCCTTATGGCTGAAACTATTTCCACAAAAAATATACTCGGGATCTTTGCTGATCCATGAACAATACTAAGCTATTAGCACTTTGCTGCCAATACCATTCTCCTGTTGAAGCTGCCTTTGGTGATAAAATAGATCAGAGGTTCAGGAGAACAAAATGCCTTCTAAAAGCTCCGGTTACAGAGCCACTGTGTAATGACACAAAAAGTCTTGTGCTGAAGACACTTGAAACAGCAAGAACATCAAGACTACCCTCATTTTCAAAAGTCTCATCATAAAGATACAGCAAACAGTTCTGACGATTCTTGAGACCAGTCTGAAGGACTCAGTGGCTAAAAGCATCAATTTCCTTTTGGGGGACCAAAACCTTCTATCTATTCTTTTGCAAAAAATTTCCAATTTGTTTTACTAGCTTAAAGTCTGCCAAACTGAGAAGTTATCTTCCTCCAAAGCTATTTAGTCATCCAGAGACATTTTGTATTCTTGAAGACAGGATTCAGAAAGGGCCCCAGAATTGCTCTGGTTGTAAGGACACACCTCATTAAGTCTCCTCCTGATTATGGAAAGAATGGGTTTAAGTCATTCCACTGGTCCTAATGACTTCTGCCTCCAATATTTAGCACACAAGGCCACCTGATCACACTAACTGACCTTTGCAGTGCTCAAAAAGTATGTGCAGAACTTACGTGGAAGACGAACCGGATAACATGAGCTGTAACTTTGTACTGACCTTGGAGGAGCACCATTAATAACCAGCTGCCACCTGGACCTCGTATCATTTATTGCAACCAGTTGGGTTCAGCTATCCAGTTAGCTTTCCACTCATCACACACACATTCAAGCCACATCTCCACAGCTTGGCTACATGGACATTACAGCAGAATGTGCCAAAATCAACATAACTAACTTCCACTGTTCTCCCCTCAACGACCAAACAAGTTATCTCATCCCATCAGGCACAACTCGCCCTTCATAAATCCGTGCTGGTTTTTGACAGTCACCTATTGGTCCTGCATGTTCTTGGAAACGGCTTCCAGGAGGGTGTGCCTAATAACCCTCCCAGGACTGTTAAGCTGACAGCCTGTAGTTACCTGGATTGTCTTTCTTGCCCTTCTTTGAGGAGGGGTGTGATGTTTGCCTTTTCCCAGACATCAGGAAACTTCTCTGATCATCACCAAATTTCAAAGATGACAGTGAGCGGCCTTGTGATGACATTGACCAGTTCTCTCCAGCACAGCTGGCTGCATCCCATCTGGTTCCATGCCCTTCCAGTTTACTTACACTGTCTCCACTTCTTTTCCATTTACTGTGGGTAGCGCTTCATTCCCTCAAACAGTAACAGGAACCTGGGAGGCCTGAGCGCAACCCTTGCTAGCCAAGGCTGGGCAAAGAAGAGTTCGAACACCTCACCGTCACCTCTCACAAGGGAAAGGCAGTCTTCTGAAGCGCCCAGAGTGAAAAGACTTTCTTTGAAATGCAGCCTCATAAATAAGCAATGGTGTCTGTGATGGGAGTAAATATTCCTGGAGTTCAGCTACTGGATTTGAGCAGCTCTCAAAAATTCATTTCATGATGGAGTCCAGGAATACTCATCTTTCTTATTCTGATTAACTGGGCTTCATACAAGACACAGGAGGTAACTCTCTGCACACACTGGTACTGTTTATGTCCAAAGCCCTGCAAAACCGGCTAAGCCCAAATGGGTCCATTACAGCCTTGGAAATGAGAACTCTTAAAAAGTATAAAGTCCCTCAGGCATTTTATGTAAAATTGGGAAGCCTTATCTAGAAATAGGCACGGAAACATCAAAACTATAAGGGTTGAACGCCCACAGCTTTGGCTGGCCCTCACGGGAACCCAGAGGATCAGGCCTGACATTTCTAACTCATCACCACCAATAAATCAGGTTTGACTATTTTCACAGAGAGCCGGCAGCACTGATGGGAAGCGACTGCCATCACGCACCACAGACACATCTCTTTGGACAATCTAAATTGTTTATCTTCTTTGCAAGGCTAGCGTAATTGATTCTGTGCTGGTCTCTCATGACAGCAGAATAAACTAAGTGCAGGTTGTCCTAGGACTGAGATAACGCATTCCTGGCAGTGCGTGATTTGGCATTTGGGCCAGTGGGAAAAGCAGCCTTCTCCCCACCACCCTCCTCTCTCCCCTTTGCTCTACCCTGCTGCAAACAAACACCAACATTGTCAAGATCCAAGGGGTTGTCAGTTTACATCAGAAGGAAGGCGGTGACACGACATGTCACATTACAGCACAGACACTCCAGCTAGCTGTAGAGCTGTCATCATTAGCAGCAAGACACCATCGAGAGCCTGCGTAGCTGGGAGTTGCTGTAGACGGGCGTTTGCTCATTACAGGTCTCTGTTTAAGATTCCAGAGCACTACTGACTGCCATATCTGATGTACACATGTCACATGCCATTTGCGCATCCCAGGGTATCTGATTTCATGAGCATGTTTTCTTTTCTGCTTCCACACATCCAAATGCAATTAAAAGCCTGTTATGCTTTTGATGAAGTAAATCAAGCAAGCTCAGGAAGGAAAAAAGAAGGAGGTCCTAGGTTAGCCACACAGTCTTAGGGCATGTCAACCCTCTGTCACCTGCTCTTAAAAGTACTCAAACTACCCACAGCAAGCTGGTGTGACCACAGAGCACCACTCTGTGAAGGGAGCTTCAGCCCCAGAAGCCAAAGAGCTACAGCCACAAGATGCTGCCCAGCCCCATGAGCTCTGTCTCCTCAGCAGCCAGAGGACAATGCCACACTGAATGAGAACACATTGTTATGCTGAGAAATCACTCCAAAACTTGCTGTCCCACCTCTGAGCCTGCAATGATTCGTTCGGTGGCTTGACAAAGTTGAAAGATGCTGCTTGACTCACTGAAGAGCTGAGGCTGCTGCCTCCTGGAGCAGCCACCATACAGGAACATGTACACAGCCAACATAAAATACAAAACCTCGTGGCTGGAAAGCAGTGGCATATTTTCATCGGGCAGGCCACGCAGGTAGAAGGTGTAACCCAGCAGGATGGCCGCCCTGCTAAATAGATGGGAGGGGAAAACAGACGCAGGAACAAATGGGTAGAAGCATCACGGGGGAAGTCACAGACATGGAGGTGCTTATTGCCATATGATTAGCACATCAGGGAACAGGGAGGGAGGGTAAGTGGCTGATGCGATACAGATGAGGGACAATCTCTGGTGGCCCACGTACTCACGACTGAGTTGGTCTTCCTGGTATAAGCACACCCCAAGTCATCAGACTGTCAGTTGGGCTGTGGATGAAGATGGCTATCAAGGACAAGACATCCCTGCACTTGATGGACAGTTAAATGTTCTCCTCCATTAGAATAAAGACTGCAGCAGCCTGAAGAACTAGAGGCTGCTGCTTTTGCACATGGCAGATCCGCCCACTCAAGTAAGAAATCCCAACAAAGTCCGGTTTTGGACACTGCCAATGGGAAAACTGCCCATAAGGGCAATTCTTTGCAGGGTGGGGTATTAAGATGGGGCACTACAGCTGGATTTCACAACAGCTAAGTACCTGCAGGAGGACTTCATCTGATGTTTGCTAGTACAAGGTGTGGGAACCCGGAATCGATGAAAACCAGGACATAGATGATGACTCATTTTTAATGAAAATCTGCATGTGCAAGGATGACTTTCAGATTTCCATCCACAAAACTTCAACTGAGATAGATACACAAAAACATGACTTGCCACACGGGAGAGAGAAGCAAATTAAAAAAAAGGATTTTCCAGTCGCTTTTCTTTTCTATTTGCAATCTTCTAGAAAAGCAGTTTCCGAGTACACAGAATAAAAGGTTCTCAATTCTCTCCCTCAGCCAGAACACACATGAACTTTCTGCAATATCTGCATGGCCAGAGATCAAACACAATAGCAATCAATAGTGCTGCATTTGTCAGCCAATCACTTCAAATAACCAAGAGAAAATTGCTTTTATTTGAAAAAGAGTAACAGAGTTCAGTACCAAAGGGGAGATTCACTGCGTTTAACTTCACTAGTCAGAAAGCCAAGGTGACCAAGTCAGTCACTGGCGAGAGATGACTTCAAAGAACCATTTGTTGACATCCGTCTTAGGGTGGGAAGAATTTGCCTTCTGGAGGGACTCTGGAGAGAGCTTAGGTGAGATTCCCCTCTTTCAGAGAGACAATGGCTGTTGAAACACCTCTTAAGTGTTGTGCCTATTACATAAAAGGCATGAAAGGGTAAATTTTAAAGCTGGAAGGGGAGCTTAAGTATTTTCTAGGTATCAGGTTTCCTTCAGTGTTGTTAGATGAGAATTGAAGATAGACAGGCATCAAATCTTGACCCGAATCTCAGATCTGTGAGCATTTTGCTCTAATTACTTTCCTGCTTAAAGATGTGTCCCTGATATTTTTTTGCACCTTTTTTGGTGCTGTTCATGCTAACCAGGTTTTCCTGCATTAGAGTGACAGGCTCCATATTAAGATCAGCAATACTCCCACGTTTAGAAAGCCAGGAATTGAGTGAATTCAGTAACAGTCAAGCTTATAGGAACAGCTTATCATAAAACTCAGGAGTTCACTGAATAAACGTGGCATTTTTCATCAAAATCTGGAAAGGTTTGGAGAAAGACAATAAAAATTAACCATTCAGGTGAATATTTCATTTCTTAAGTTGCTATAAAATGAGTCAAATAATTCAATGAAGCAAAACAATAATTAAAACGTAAAACTCTCAAGTAGAAAAAAAACCTTTTGTTATTTTTTTTCTCTCCAGTCAGTTCCATTTTTGAAGCCTCCCAAATAGAAGAGCACACACTGAAGACTTACTTTGCTTTAAGTGTTTCCTCTTGGAAATTCCACTGAGGGTCTTCCACTAGCTGCAGTTCTCGTAAAACACTCCCTGGCTTGTAAGCTGCATTGATCACCATGCTGAGAACCTATTGAGAGACAAAACCGACACCTCTGATGGGTTTAAAAGTAGTCCTTGACCACACCGAACACGACCCCAGCTGCTGCACAGGCAGCTGATAGGTGCCAACTTCAGTTCAAGGCTGCACAGATGCAATCAGAAGACATCCCAGATTAGATCAGTGTGCCAGCATATTGTAGATGACACAGCAGTCTGATACGGTGACTGCTTTAAATGCTGCCAGTTAACCCCAAACATTTCTTGCTAATCAGTAATTTTTCTTTGAGACAGATCCTCTCACCCACAGCAGATTCCATTCGCTGCATCCACACTGACTGAATTTAGTAAAACAGGAAAATACCTGATGGCTCAACCAGGTACAAAGTCACATGTACTGTTAAACTAAAGGGGAAATTCACATCCTTGAGGTCAGCAACATGCTCAAGCATCTGAGCGCTGCGTGCCTTGGCTGTATTAACAGAATATTAATGAAGTCAACACAAAAAGAGTTTGCAGGTGGTGTGCCTGAAGCCCAGTGTGTGACCACTCTGTACCACAAAACACACGTGCCAACCCACTTAATCCAAAGTCTCCGAGAATAAAAATTATTCCTTCTATTGGCTCAGGGGCTCCAAGCTTTAACAGTCTACACTTGGCCTAAGGAGATAAATACAAGAAAAACAAATCTCTTAACAGCACCAGACCATGTGTTGGAACACTGGGCATTGTATGCACGTCAACGACCCCACAGCGAGTCCAGATTGGTTTTGATATAATTCAGCTCTTTACATGACGCCTGTTCTTAATTCTTTCAGGGCCTGCAAATGATTTCAGTATGATGAACATTAAGTTTCCCCAGTACCCATGAATGTGGTCCATCAGAAATGAAAAACTGCACTGATCACGTGGCAAAGAGCGAAGTGTTTATTTTGGTTGGTTGGGGTTTTTTCTGGGTTTTGGGGTTTTTTTTTGGGGGGGGGGGGTGCGTAATTGAAACACCTG
>NW_010393587.1:17877-25093 GCF_000710305.1 Buceros rhinoceros silvestris | reverse complement strand
GGGGGGGTGGGGTGGTTAATTGAAAACCCTGTAGGATTAATCATTTTCAGGCAAGGGCTTCACTTATTTCTGCACAGCACCATGTAAAATGGCGGTGGATTGAATTGCTTGGCTAGGTCATTTACTAGAAGCAAATTTGATTTATCCTTGGGCCCTTGAAAACGTTACTCAAGCCACGTTCCAAAAAGTGCAATTAGAGACACCTAAAGCAATCCCTAATAATAGCACCAATGTCTTACGCAGCTCCGACCATCCAGGCATGTCAGACCACTCTATAAGGAAGGGCAAGGGCACACTCCGTATCTCACACAGGATTCGGAAACTACCACAGAGATTTACACACAGCTGGTTCCCATCTCATCACACAACCTGCTACACTAGTTACTAAGCCACAGTGAGTCCCAAAATAAAGCTTCTGAGTGAGCCCATCCAGTTGCTCATCCACATCTTTTCTTGCCTGTCTCTCACCGTACAAACTGGTGGGGCACTGGCCTCTGACACAGGGATGCCGAGACCTGATGCTGGGAAGCCAAGGGTGAGTTTTCAAAGAACATCAAGCTCCTCGGTAGCTCCCATGCTCATTCACAACTCATCAGATGTGTTCTCCTCTTGATGAGCAAATCCAGGGAGTTATTTAGTGCCTGCGCAGGAGCTTGTTGGGAAAGCTCTCCTGAAGCACACTTCCACCCTGCTAGCTGGTGGGAAAGCTGGGAGCAGAAAGCAAGCATCTCTTGCTGCCCAACTCCCACAAAGAGACATGTCCAGCTTCTTTATCAGGGTCATGGTGTTTGGATGAGTTGTCAAAACAGTTGGGAAATGAGTAAGAAAAGAAAACCCAACCCTGCAAATAGCAGCATGGCCATGTCTGGCCATTATCCCAGACACTTAATCAGCTCCAGCCCTGCAAAGACACCCACAATACCAAGACTTTTCTCAAAGCTGGCTTGTCATCAGCAGCAAGCTTCTAATTTCAGCTTAAAAAAAGAACGTTTTGCAAGATCAATCATTTCCCTTTAAGGAAAAAAAAGTTGTTTTTAAAAACCTCTTCTTGTATCTCACATAAGTCACTGGGTTTGGCATTTTACCCTACAGCACAAGTCCATTGCCACGTTAGAAGTGCTACCTTCTAACACTATTAAACACTAGGAACAAACACAAACAGTGGTTCCTGTGGAAAATTAACTGATTAAAGCAAAAACAGTGAAGAAACCTCGTCCAGTTTCCAGTTTCCAACCTTCTCTGGAGAGGGAAAGTTACTGCATCCATATCAGACTGGTCAAATTTTGATCTGATTCACTAAATTCCCTTCAGCTGACGCGTGACCTAGCTGAGATTTTGGTATTTTATTTTCAGCCCTTGCCATCAGGAATGTGTTTGGTGCAGCCAGTGGTACCCTGGAGCAGAAGGGTGGCTTAAAGAATACCAGCCTTTGCTGCTATTCATCAGTGAGGTTTTACCTTGATATTGCTGAACTTTGGATTTTCAGAGTCAAGTGGTTTGAAGTCACACCAGTGACCGTGATCACCCAGCACCACCACAAGCCTCTATCCCACCTGACATCTTAGCTATAAAGTTTTCCATGTTGTAGATTGTCTAGTGCACCAGGGCCCCTTTCTGAGCCTGTCTAGACATGCCTGATGCCACTGGGCAGTTCAGCACCTTTCTTCCCTTCACTGCTTTTTGGTATTCACACATTTCCCACCTCTCCAGCCCTCTTCACTAATGGTCCCAACTCGGGATGAAGCTTTGTCAGGAGATATCACTGAGAAGGTGCAGTTGAAAATACCATCTCACCTCTTCTCCCGATCAAGAGCCCAATGATCATTGTCCTTATGAGGAGAAACTCAATTTCCCTCCTCTGAGACAAAAGCCCACATCTCCTGCCTAACAGGAGAGAACCTAACTCCCAGGCTAGCCTCAGTCAGGACAGTAAACAGTTATTTTAGTTTACTTGGAAAAACGATGTGTCGACTGTGGGACAGAGAGGGGAAAAAAAGTTCCTCGAGATTCTTTCAATAGATGATCAGGATCTAAAAATGAGTTTCTGTCATAGTCAAGGCTGTAGCACTTCAGTGCTGACATGCTTAAGACAGTCCATGACATTTAAAAAAATACAGATGTCCAGATCCTAAGTTGGAGGAACTACTAGAGATGAGCTGAAGTCCACAGAGCAGTCTTGAGGAGGATGTTAGTGAACCCTCTTGCAGAATGCACTTCGTATCTTCCCAGATTTATAGAGGTTTCTGCCACTTCAACACCGTATCTGATCACTAATGACTACGCTATCAGCCTGGCTCACTCATACACCTAAGGCTCAGTAAAAGCTACTTATTTTTCTAAGCGCTATGAGTTAATTATGCAAATTTACCCTGAGAAGTCATGCTGTGCTCCAAAAAAAATTCAAGTTGCAGAGTACCATAGCCTTCCTTCAAAAATGCTGGCCGAGTTCTCATGTTTGCATCAGCTGGATGGTCACGTTACCTCTAAGTCCATCTTCTTTATAACTAGAGAGAGCAATGTGTCTTAAAAGCACTAAGATCAGTAAGCAATGAGGCTAATTAATCTTTACAGCATATTTCTTGAAGATACGGTGGGTTATAGATCATCTGAAATCTTAGAAAGACACCTCATTTCATTTTACAATGCTGCTGTGCTAAGTGTTGGCCTCGATGGAAGAACTGATAAAAAGTATTTTTAGATATTCTGACCCAAGAACTAAACCCAAAGCTGACAACATGTTTATTTTAATTTAAGCTCAAGTTAGCATTTATTACCTATCTTAGCTCTTATTCCGTCACTATTTTGCAGCCCAGATGCAGTTGTTGAATGGCAATAGTTGATGTCTCCACTCTGCTTAGCTCCGATTTTCAACTTCTTTTCCAAGGAACTATCTCAGGAATGCAGCTGATGTTAAACAACAGGCATTACCACCTCACTTGCGTCTTGGGGTGAAAGAAACCAAAATAAACTGCTGGGCCCAGAAGAAGCTTGTGCTGGCACCAGGAATAATGAACAGCTAGGCTTTAAAAATGAGTTTGGCACTAGATAGCACAAGAGTTCCTACTCCCCTAAGGCTTTGCGTGGATGGAGGGATACACACACACAAACACTCAGAGAATTAAAATCAGCATTTTTGAGCATGCTGCCAAATAAGTTACAACTGCTCTCAAGATTTTGCTGGGAAACTCACTTAAGGACTGCTACTCTGGAAGGCACCTTAGCAGTTCCCTCCCTGCAGAGCTCACAACCTCTGAATCCAACACTGGGACGAAGAAATCGGGCAGAAACCAGGGGGATGCAGCAGCAAAAAAAATGCAGCAGCAAAAAAAAAGGCAGAGCTTGGTGGAAACGCCTGTTCTATTGGGAGAGAGGTGCTGCACAAGAGCAAATCTGTGCTGCTTCTCTCCCAACGTGCCAGGTGAGAACAGCCCACACTCCTCATATGGAAGTGCTTGCTCCCACTCCACACTACAAGGGTATCTTCTAACCTTGTTTAATCCAGAGGCAAGCGTACTGATCCATAGCTACCTCAATACTGCCATGCAGGCGAGCAGCACCAGTTTCTTCGGAGCTGGATCCAGGATGAAACTTCACTACATTAGTGATGGAGCTAAGGAAGGACAAGCCCTGAGGGGAAAACAGGGCTGAACATCATCGTGAACTATAGTTGTGATGCATTTCTGGATACCACACACACAGCTGACTGTGGAGGAAGGTAGAAGATGAGGAGCTGCTCCCTCATCGCCCAGCCAGGAGCAATATCTTGCATCACTTAGTGCTAGTGGGAAGCAGACATCTGCTCTCTTCTTGCTTTAGGTAATGCAGGCTGGGAAAAGGGGCAGGAGATGGTTGTTCACCTGTTCTCAGTCTGGGGTCTCCATCAGTGCCAAACACAGCAGCATCTCCATCACGGAGGCTGCTGCCCACTGCGAACTGCCTGGCGACCAGCGCAGATTTTCAATGAGAGCGTTTCTAAAGGCCGTGAGTTATGGCTGGAGACCAGGGTGATATAAACAGCTCTCACCAGACTCCTACGGACTCTGCTCTTCCTTCATCGCTGTTGTTCTGAATTGTCTTTCCCACCCTCCCCTGTCTGTTGCCGAAGTAAAGCCCATGTATAATTTATCTATTCCAGACAAGTTACGCTGATGCATAATTTACACTGGCCTGCAATTTTCCTATGTAGTGAGAGAGATAATTATAATGCATTTGCATTCTCGGGGCCACATCATCAGCAGGTGTAAAATGAGACAAAGGCATTAAGCGCAGCACCGAGACTGCCTTTGGAGGGATGGGGACCCTTGTGAGATCTTCAGCTGGGCAAAGCCTCGTGGCTGTGGTCTTGGGCGGGAGGAGGTACTTCCTACACTGTTCAAGCCACTCAGCTCTGTGGTCCTTTTGGGTGCTCTGGTAGCTGCCACAGATCTTCCTCTCAGTGCAGGGATGTCGTCTTTGACACTTCCTGCCTCCTCCATGCGCTGGGTACCCCAACCCTCCCCCCTGCCCATGGTTCTTTGAGCTGCTGACACCTCTCTCATCTTGACAGCAACTGGTAGGAACCAGGTCTATCTGCCCTACAGCAACACTCTGGATGTCTTAACTTTGCCCTTTCCAGAATTCAGGCAAAATTCAAGCTCAGGCCAGAATGAGCTTGAATTTGTCTGCAAAATAACACTGACCAATACTGGGCCATTGCCATTGTCCTGCTGCTCCCTGGGAAGCCATTCGTGTCTCCAAAGGCAAGAAGCTCGTGTTCCACTGACACTGCCATTTGCTCCGTCAGCGAGCATTCTGTAAGGAGGCAGACCAAGAGAACATGGGCTTTCTGTAGGCGTCCACAGTTGGTAATTGGTCCCATTCTTGAGGAATTTGGAGAAGCTGGTGTTAGCCTATGCAGCAAAGCCCTAAGATACCAGGGGAAGCCTAGCAGAAGCTTTGCACTGCTTCTGTTTTCAAAATCCTAACTCCAGGAGGAAAGGAGGAAGAAACATTAGCATAAGTAAGCATTGACTGCGCATGCCTCATGTTTCCCCCATGTTGCTCTTTCACTGCCTGTTTTTCAGCAGCAGCAGATTGCTAATGCTGCCCATCAGCAAGCGGCTACGGACTCACTTTCAAATTTGGCAGCTGTCAACTTTTGCGTTGCAACCCCTTTATCCTGCTGTCCCAAACCGGGACACCCGTGTCCTGCCGTGGGCTATTTTTGACTTGCTTCTTTGAGACCCAAGTGTCCCACCTGCGCAGGAAGCTCTTCAGGGCTCTCTTCCGGACTCTCTTCATGGCCCAGCTTTCAACCACGTGAGACAACCGGCAGTGCTGCTGTGCATAAAGCAGCGCACACAGGCGATGAGGAAGCAAATGGGGACACACAAGTCACTCTGCAGTGAAATCACAGAGGTGCTTTCAAAAGTGGTGGGTGACTCGGGAGGAATCTCACCTTTCTCAAGTGTTTCTGTCAAGGGCTGGGATTCATCTCATTTCAGAGAAGTACAAACATCCTGAGCTGCGCACTGAGGGTCTTGCAAATACATCAGATAAATGGACACCTAGAAGTGTCCATGCTTTTCCATCAAGGGCAGAGAGAGCTCGGATACGTACACATCAAGTGGGGCTCATATAGATATAGACCTGAAAGCTGGAAGATCTGGATTTCTCGAAGACCCAGGTCAAACTGAAATGGTGTCCGAGGCACCAATAGCATCCCGCTTATCCAACAGTACCATCTTGCTGTTCTCTGCCACCTGCAGTCACCTTTCATCTGTACATGGACTCTAATCTTTGTGGAAAACATTTATGCAGTGTTTTCAAACAAGAGAGCTTTTCTCTGAGGTCAACAGCAAGTGCTCAACACTCTGGATGCATTCCAAAGCAAGCACTGATTGGGTCAGGATGAAGTGAACAGATGGTGTTGTTGTGCCATCCCTGCTGTGTGGGATTAACCCATCCACGTTCAGCCAGAGCTGGGCACACAACAGCTTCCACTCAGCACATCACACACATCCCTGCTTGGCTTTCTGTCCTGTTCATTTGGGATCTGGATGGTTTGAGCCCCATCAGACCATGGCCACACTTACAAAGATGTCACCCACATGGAATCTGCTGGCCCAACAGCATCATGGATGCTGAGGAACAGGTTGATGGCAACGACCACAGAGGTCCTCTTTGGGGATACTCTGGTCAGAACATGAATTCTTCTGCACAGTTAGATGAAAGGTGCTCTCAACCAAAGAACTCCTCATGTTTCAAAAATGTCACCCCTCCCATTAAAATGCATATACCCACCCTTTCTTCCCAACTCGCAGTTTTCACTTTTAGAAACCACTACAGAGCTCCAGGACAATTTTAGATGCATTCTTTTACAGCTCTGGGCCTGGCAACCCATGATCCATGCTTTCCCCTGAAACCCCCCCAAAACATAGCTGAGCCGTACCTCTTTGAGGACCAGCACGCACTTGCCAGGCCCGACAGACTGAGGTAGCTCTGCTATTCTGCCTTTGTTTAAATATGGACCTGAGAAGCAGCGGTGGTTGATGTAGAGCTGGGGGCAGCAGTATCTCCCATTGATGGTGCCTGCAAGGAGAAAGTAGCATTGATGTGCCTGCAGCACTTTTGTACAATAAACCAAGGACACCTCCTTTTCCTCCTAGATGCGGGAAGGAGGGGAGATGCGCAAAAAGTCTGAGATAGAAGATAGAGAAGCCTCTGCTACTCAAATCCATCTGACATGGGAAAAGCAAATGTTTTAACAGCGACTGATTTGGCTGCACACCCTACCGAAAGGAGAATTGAGAAAGGATTTCATTCATAACGTGACCCGAGGCTCTTCCACAACTTGCATCACAGATGAACGTGAGCGACAGGGTTCCAACTTGCCAGAAAGGGAATGTATTAACTGCCTCTCACAGATATGTAACCATCTCGGGGGAGGAAATTTGGGTGGAGAGCTCTACAAATCCCTCTTCGGCTGCTGTCCAGCCCAGTAAGCGCTGCAGTGCCATTCTCCTGACCCGACATGGGTCTGTACAGCAGTTCTCTTTGTCCGGGCTGATTACGCTGAGCTCTTTATAGCCCATGAACAGCACTTCTAGGTGCGGTTCTTGTGCCATCCAAGTAGTTATCTGCTTTTTGGTTATCATACCCCAAAAGAGCCCATTTTTCCCCATTTGATAGTAACGGGGCCCTGGGATGCTGGCTCAGATGCCAACGTGTCCTGCTG
>NW_010393587.1:14677-17765 GCF_000710305.1 Buceros rhinoceros silvestris | reverse complement strand
ATGAATTAAATCCTGCCCCTCCTGCTGAGTCTACACCATCAACTGGATGCATATCGCACTCGCAGAGCCTCCTGATATTGCTAAAGGGGAGAAAAAATTGCCTTTAGCAGAAGTAGCAGCCATGCCACACCATCTCAGTGCCAACGGGGACCCAGGAAGCTGTGGTCTAAGCAATTTCATTGATGTCAATTAAAAAGTCGCATCCGTCTCTGCCAGGTCTCTGTTAGCCTGTCCCTAACATAGTTAGCTGAAGAGGGCAAGCTGCAGGGGAACCTTGATAACCCCAGCAAGACACCACATTCACATGCAGAAAACCAGACCCTGACATGCTGTTCATCAGAGACTCCTCACAATGTTGGTGGGTCCACACCACATCACACCCCCACGTCTCCCCACCCATATGACACACTCGCTCACTTTTTGGGGTCACCCTCCTCTATACAGGAAACAAATCCCTGAAATAAGGATCCTGCTGGTGCCAAGCAGCCTTACCTGTTGTGTCTGGCTGAGGAACCGGGCAGAGGTCATGAGGTATTTTCTCAACAGGCACTGTGGATGGTAACCTATTGAACAGCAATTCAGTGCATTTATTAGAGTCGGATGGGGCAAAGGGGTAGAACCAGACTGGCTGGACCCAGAGCTACACCAGCATCTGCTTAGACCGAGGAATGGAGATACCACAAATATAACCTTGCTTCCACACAGTTTGTCACAGCCCAGGGCCAGCGTGTGGTGGAAAGAGGAGCCGGATCCACCCCTCCTCCAAAAACACACTCTTGCGTGTGAGCTTTATCCCTCAGGCTGCAAATACTCACGCTTAAATCCCTCAAATTCTAGTTTCTAGAAACTGCAAGGGCTAGATAGGGAAACGTCCTCCTGGTACATGCCCGTCTTCCATAAGCATCCCTTACTGGCTGCACAGCCCCAGCTAGTGAAGTATTTCTATTGCAAAGACTTTCTTAGACATTCACAAACATTTTACATTTAAAGAAACCCCCTTGCAGACCCTGCTGCAGTGTCTGGGCAGCAGTGGGAAAAGTCACTCAGTTGCTGTGTATTATCTCCCCTGAAGACCTGATGCATCTCTCTAAAAAGAAAACCTTGAACAACAAACACTTACTGCTTTTCTGGTTGCACAACAGCGATTCTTCTCTTCCTCCGCACTGCAAAAATGAAGCAAGGAAGAAAAAAAAAAATAGTTTTGCACTCTTCTCTCCTATAAAGTACACCCATAACACATAAAAAGCTGAATAAATGCACTGAGTATAAAATGACTTCTAACACAATGAAATGGTACTTAATTACTATCGCCATCTTGTCTTGGTGTTTTTTAAGTAAGTCACTACATCATTAAAATCTACTTTAAAGATGTAATAATACATTTAATCTTTCCTCTGGAATGCTAATATCGTGTTTTATGGGATCAGTGTAAAAAAAAATTAAAATAAAAGCACAAATATTTTTCCATACTGAAACACATATGGATAAGATTACATTTTACAAGCGTGATTACCTCCAGCATAATTTATCCCTCGCTATAAATTGCGATAAAGCTGCATAATGTTGCCATAGCAGTATTCTCCCAAATTAGGCCCTGGCTGCCTGATTTTTAACTTAAGCATATTTAACTCCTCAAAAGGGTTGACACATTTTAAAATTCGCCTTTCAGATGTTAATTAATATAAAGAGTGAGGCTAATTTTTCATCTGGTGGCTTGAGATCAGGGTTGGATAGTTTCTGCAAGGAGCAGCAGGCCAGCACCGAGCCGCTGAGCACACATGAACTGCCTTCAGATGCAAATGGAAAGAAAAGAAATTTGTCTTAATATGCACTGGAGGCACGTCAAAACACTACGGGCTTAGTTTTGTCAGAAGAGATTAAATTAAACCCTAGGGAAATCGCTGAGCTGGTAAGGGCAGTGGAATAATGGGATAGATACCCCAGGAAGGGGCAGAAACCCCACCACAAGCAAACGTTTCTCAGTTGAGATCGTATTTTGGAAAGGGAGAATGTGGATGTCCTCTTTGTGGCCATTCCAGCCTGTATTTTATGGGGGTTCTTCCCCCAATTCGAGGTCCTGTGTCCCTTATTCACTCAGCTGCCCAAGTGAACTTGACTCAAGGCAACAAAACCTGGTTTCATCTGACGACCCCATCGCAAACCCACACTGTGAATCCCAAACCACAGAACAGCCCTTCCCAGTGGAAACGACCCCAAGTTTTAGAGGGACAAGCACAAACTCCATAATGCCGGTGCTGTGGAGTCTGGTCACCAGTTAGATTTATAACTATCTGTTGCAGTACACTTACAGTCTGGTTACTGGTCTACTAGTTAGGTTGGTAGTTTCACAAAGTGGATTATAGACCTAAGGCAAACTCCCTGATAAATCCGTTGATGTGATCTCCACGCTGCTGGAGGTTTCCAGGTACTTACAAAGAGCTTTGTGTGGTGGAGTTAGGTTATAAGCATTCGCTTCACACCAGCCAACGGGGAAAATGTCCATAGACTCTACATCAACTATGTACTCTGGAGAAGGCATCTGTAAACCTATAATCATAAATTGATAGGGTAATTAAGACATGGGAATACCAAGCTCAGAGTGTTCATCATGAACCAAGGGAACCAAATGACGGAACACAAAAAGATAAATCTGCTTCCCTGCATCAAAATCAGGCATCGTTTCATCTTCAATTTTGCACAGACAGCAACGATAAGGCTGTTGCATTTACAGTGCAATGTGATTCCAGAGAAAATCCCCACTGAGAGCACACTCAGGGTGCCAGAGAAGCAGTTAAAAGCCAGTGAGGTTAAACACGCATGACTTTCCCCAACAACGACTTGGCCTGCTTGACCCTTAGGGTTTTTGTAGGGTCACACAAGTGAATTAGCAGAACTCGTTGGGTGCTTGCACATGGGCTTTAACAGGATGGTAGCTAATCTGATAAACCCTTATGTCCTAATGCTTTCCTGAAGCTTTTTAGTGTAGTTCTGTCCCTGAGTTCCTGCTTTGAAGGGTGGGAAATGGTCACCCTTCTGTCTAGGACAGGGCTCCTCACTGCACATGAAACATGAGCTGATCACTCGACAA
>NW_010393587.1:2333-14501 GCF_000710305.1 Buceros rhinoceros silvestris | reverse complement strand
CCCCCATCTGGAAACAGATGCACTAATATCTCTGGCCTAATACTGACTTGAAAAGCCCACTGAAAATCTCTGCTCAAAGCAAACCTCTTCCAGTTCTTCCAGTTTGGTTATTACATCTCCTTTAGAAGACACTCTCCTTACTTGGTTTATGTGGGTCACACTCAGAGCCCACTGCAGCAAATGGAAATATTCCCACTGGCTTTGAGTTCTTTTGAAAACAACTCTGGGTCTTGAGTTAAGACACCATTTAATTACTCCAATTCAAGTCTGTCTGCAATGGCACAGCCCAGCCAGCAACTTCACCCCCCTCTGCCATTTCCACCCTAGGACCTATATAGCTCCAGCACCAGCATGAGGTGATCTCCTAATAAAAGAGACCAAAGGATCAGCAGCTTTCCCTGCAGCATCCTCGCCTTTGCATCTGTTACAGCATCTTTCCCTCCTGCTTCATGCAGCAGCGTTTGACTGTGCACAGCTAGATGACTACGGGGAACTTCCCACTAATGAACGCTCATCAAGGGCTTGCAGCGTAATTGAAACAGTAATTGAACTTTGTGATGGGAATGGCATCGAGGCCGAGATGCAGCCTTTGGATCAATCTTGTCTCTAGTAATAAACTCGCTGCTCTTTGAGAGTCTGTGGGGATATGAAAACCCAAAGGAAGAAGGAAAATAGGTGCTGGTGCTAACACTGCTGGAGGAAATAATTAAAAAAATGAAATCGTGATGTCTGTTTAGATTCATGGATGTCTTCGTGGTATTTCTCTGAGCCCTGCATCGTGTTCATGCATGATACGTTGAAGATAGCTTCTGTTTCACTGGGATATGGCAAAGGGAAGAAGATGGGTTGACAGCACATGATACAGGACACAACCTGCTCATACAAGCAGCTGAGCCTGAACGGAAAGTCTCAGCAGCTGGCATTCCCTGCAAAACCCTGTCTCTTCATGGGAAAACATCGAGGTCTGATGCTCAGTTTGGATCTGATGAAAGCTGCTCTCTCCGGTAGGCAAAACATTATCGCCTAACACCCCAAATCCAGCCGAGGAACTGATGTGAGAACTGCTAAGTCAGTGGCGAGAGATGTACAAAATGAGCAAGCCATGGATCAATCCCTAAACAGACCAAGAGATCACCACAGTCCACACTGCTTACACCAGATCTAGGAAAATCCACTATTTCTGTCGTTCTGTGGTGTTATTCTAACCCAATAAACACATCAAATGTACCTTCCTGTTTGTGAGCAACAACAGACGCGACGTGAACATTCTGGTTTTGACATTTGCAGCTGCAGCCATCCTGACAAGCAAGGAAGCACAGAAACACAGAATGGCAGGGGCTGGAAGGACCTCTGGACATTATCCAGTCCAACCCCCCTGGTAGAAGAGAGTCTGGCCCCATCCTCTTTACAACCGCGCTTCATCTATTGATTGGGTCCCCTCTCAGCCATCTCTTCTCCAGGCTAAACACATCCAGGTCTCTCAGCCTCTTCTTGTCAGAGAGATGCTCCATAATGTCTGATCTCCTGCAACACCACTACTCCTCTTGTAAGACATATTCACAGCTACTCTGTCCTCCTGGGCGCTGCTGCTTCACTCTGGCAATTCGTAACCCTGCCTTCCACTCCCAACAACTTCCTGCTTTGTTTGGCCTCACTCAAATAAGTGGAAACCAGCTTGTTTGAATCACAGAAACATTGTGGTTGGAAGAGACCTCTAAGATTGTCAAATCCAACTATTAACCCAGCACTGCCAAGTCACACCACTAAACCACATCCCTCAGCATCACATCTACACATCCCTTAAATTCCTGCAGGGATGGTGACACCACCACCTCCCTGGGCAGCCTGTGCCAAGGCTTCACAACCCTTCCTGTAAAGAAACCTTTCCTAATACCCAGCCTAAACCTCCCCTGGCGCAACCTGAGACTCATTAGTTTCATTGGCTATGTTTTATGCTGCCATCTTCTCAGACTAAGAAACATCCATGAGACTTGAGAGGTTAAACAAAAAGAGAGAACAGGGAGATTGGAAACAGAGTGAGGAAAACTTCCATCTCCTGCTTATAGGATGGGTAGAATAGAGCAGCAACTCTAGACAACTCTCAAAAGGAAAATTATGGAAAAACTCCCTGGAGAAGTGATTAACAAAAGGGTTTTCCTCAAATTCCTACGCTGTGCAGACAGTGTGCATTATTACTTGTATAAATTCACACCAGAAAGCTTCAGCTTTAAAACCTAAAATGAACCAGTAAAAATTAACAATGCAGATGATGAGTAATAAAGTAGCAGAGAGCGATGGGGTGTGCGAGGCGTCGGATCAGCCCATGCTTCTTTTCCACCATGGGGGAACTATACTGCTGCTCATTAAATGCTCGCTCTGAAGTTTACAGAGTTTTGCTACTGTACAAAGCGTGATTTATTAAGCAATGTTCCCTCATGTCTAACTCGATGCTGCTTAACTACTGCATCCTGTTTTATGGCGGCAGTTTGGGCTGTCAAACAGCAAAACTGGGAGGGCAACAATGAAAGCTCCAGACATGCCCATGATAAATGGTGGGACCTGAGGTCTTCAGCGATGGGCTCCCATGGTAGTTGGGGAGTCTTGCTGCTACCAGAATATAAATAATCGGTTAGAAACAATAGTGTATTAATGGAGTCAAAAAAACACGCCACAGCTCAAGCCACATTTATTTTACAACTCTGCAAGCAGGGTTTTGTGTATTTTTTAATGCCTAGTTTTAGGGTAACGCTGTGCACACTGTAGTCATGTATTTCAACAGCACCAACGATTTCTTTTTATTCTTGCAGCCTTTTGCATCTTTTACTGCGGATCATTCCATTCCTGGTACCGAGATATAAAATGAGTGTAAAGCACCTATATATCAGAACCCAAAAGACAAGGAGATACACACAGGTTTCTTTACGGGAAGTTGTAAAAAACATCCTTTAAGAAATTAGAAGAGTAAAAAGGCAGGGAGAAAGAGATGGGGGAGGGTAGCAAGGTGGGAGCGTGTGGCCGTCTCCCTGCCTCTACGAGATACACACAGGTTTCTTTACGGGAAGTTGTAAAAAACATCCTTTAAGAAATTAGAAGAGTAAAAAGGCAGGGAGAAAGAGATGGGGGAGGGTAGCAAGGTGGGAGCGTGTGGCCGTCTCCCTGCCTCTACCCAGGCTCTTGGAGAAACAGCTGATTTAAAGTCCCAAGAAACAGCACTTCCTACTCACTATGACAGGCAAAAGTTTAGGGAGCACAGAGTCCCTCTGAAAGTATTACAGCTTAGGGGGGAAAAAAACCCCAAGAATAATTCCCAAACCCCATAAAATCTGCATATAGCAGCGAAGGCACCTGGCCATTTAAGAAAAAGAGTTGCCAAAATGGGTCAGATTCCTTGACCAGATGGGTGTAAATTCAATGACAACTGAATTTCAACCAAGGGTTGATTCCAGCTCTTTAACAAAAGTATTTGCCCCATGTCCAGACCGGGCTGCAGATGAGCTTTTGCTTCCTCGAGTCAGAAGGCAACCAGTTACCTCAGATGAAAAAAAAAACAAATCCACTTTGCAAACAGCTCTACCAAAAGCAAAGATGCAAAGTCCTACCTGCACTGTACACTAGAGACAATCTCAAAGGAACCAACCTGCCGGGGGTGAGAGCTCTATGTCGGGGATGGAGAAGGGTGACAACCCAACTCTCCTACGCAGAACCAGAGAATGGTTTGGGTTGGAAGAGACTTTAAAGATCATCTAGTTCCAATCCCCCTGGTGTGGACAGGGACACCTTCCACCAGACCAGGCTGGTCCTCTGCTGCATTTGGGCACACACCAGCAGCTCTGCTCTCCCCAAATCTTAGCCAGCCATGAGACTTAGCAGGAGAGAAACGAGAAGCATGAATGATTTGGCCTGCCAAGCTTTAGGTCGGGAAGACTCTCTCCTTTAGGTAGCAACTGAGTTATAAACCTCGAGGAATGGGATTTATCATGGAGGAGTCAGGAAAGCCTTGTCTACCATTTAACGCTACTGTTACAGAGCTCCACACCACTGACCATCTGCCTTTCTTATATTCAAGAGCAAGTTGATGACACGGATGAGGCACTCTGGTTACCTGACAATGTGTTCACTAACTTGGAGGGCTTTGATTAGAGACTTTTCCTCCCATATAAATTGCACCGCATATGGGCAGCTGCTGAAATACTCTTCTTGGGTTGTTACAATCAATGCAGCATGATGCTGAAGGTGATGTGCCAGGTGATGATGAAGCCATACAGTTAGCATCAACTTGGCTTCCACTGTCTTCCAGCCCCAGAACACCAAGAGCTGAGCATCTTGCAGAGGAAGGAAGGTGACGTTTTGTGTAGATCAGGCTTGAGACTTCATCTAACATCGAATCTCTGCAGGAATCCTTTGTTGTGACCCCTGTTCCTCTGTCCTGTTTGGAAATCATGCACTTCACTATGGTTTGTTCTCCCATTAACTCTCTCCTAGCTGTTTCACCCTGGAGGGGCCAAAATAAACTTGATTCATCACTAAGAATGAGGGTTCACAGTGCTTTCGCAGAAACAATCTTGACAGCAGCCTGGATTTACTGCACTTCAGGAGCATGGCTCAGGAGCCACGATACTGACCTCACAGGCCATCAGAAAAGACATGGCTGACCCCTTTCCTCCCTCTCACCTCCTGCTACACAGCTCCCACGGAACAAGCGTCACTGACTTTAGCAAAGGAAAGACTTGCCCTGTTTCCTTTTGATTCTGCTCGCTGCAGGATAAGCCTGCAACCTGGAGACCAGCACGAGCTTCATTTCTCCCCATCCCTTCTTCCTGTTAGGAGACTGGGATACCAACAACGTGCGCTGCTCCTTGAGCCACAGAATATGAATTGCTTTCCTCCCAGCTCACTGAGACAACACGCCACTCTATTTCCTGGGGTCATACGTACGTGGCAAGTGTTTAAGTGTTAAGAGATGCTGCTCTTTCATCAGCCCAGTCTCTCAGGGACACCTTGAAACATCTAGTGACATCTATCAGAAATACATAAGCAGAGCTGAACAGTAGGGGCTGGAGGTATTGTAACATCACGTCTCTCTGCCCCATGGTGGTAACTTATTCAAATCCATTTTATTTCTGCAAATGGGAGGGTTCCAGTGAGATGTTTATTTTTGGCAGCGTCAGGGCTGACAGCACAAGGGGTGGCGTGTCTGCCTTAAGTATTCATCAAGAGGCAGAAGCACAGATCTTTCAGAGGTTGGTGATGAGCAGGACTATGGGCCACCAGAAGTACCTTTGGTATTTTCATGGTTCTCCAGAAGGAAGCAAAGCAGCATATTGTGCTTGCAGTTGATATTGACCCAATTACTATCAATTTCAGAGGGAAACTGAAGCTCTTATATTAATTATAGATGAAGCCAGTAGCTTCAAACAACAGTGTGTTACCTTGACAGGTTAAAAATTAACTGTGTTGTGACAATGACACATGCTACAACAACTTAAATGAGTGTGGCTTTCTGCTTTGGTGACTTTATAAATAGCACTGTTTTTAAAGCAGTAGTAAGAAGAATCCATATGTTATTCTAAATTACACTCACTTAAGAAGTCCTTGCCCAGATGAATTGAGGAAAAAAAAGGAGCAAAACCACGTTAAATATAATCCCATTTGTACTGCATTTCAAGAAAGATAGAAATGGAAGTTTTGATACAGTATTATGCCCTGCTAGGTTTTCAGCACTCTCCTAATACTGCTTGTACAGTGGTGGTGTTCCCCATGGGGTGATGGTTTTCTAAAATCTCTATTATAGATTTACGGCCTGCAAGAGCTCTCTTAGTGATTATATAATTTCCTTTGTTAATCTGTGAGGAGGGTGAGCATGACATATTGCAGAAGATTTACGGACCTAGGTGAAAAAAAAGGAGCGAAAAGAAAGGGGAGGAAGGAAGGAGGTTGCAGAGGGACAGGAGATCCCATGAGAACCTGTTGAAAGTCACCGTGGCAGCCTCAGCTACCCAAGTGAGGCAACATCCACTCCCAGGATGAAGGTCTACCATGATGGCAGCGAGGAGGTTTCTGTTTTCGATGGAGATCATGCTGACAGAGTCCACATGGATGGGAGGACGGAAGGTCTCGTGGCTCCCCCGTGGAGAGAGCAGGGGAAGATAATTCTTAGTAACTTATTACTAGTCAATATGTATAAAAAGGAAAGGCTGGAGAAAGCAGTATTGTGCAGAGAAGGAAGGACAAAATTAAGAGCAAACAAGCGAAGCACACAAACACGAGAAGCCTTTGCAGCACGTACCTTCAAGGTGAAGCCACATTAACCGTCCTTTCACTGAGGTGATAGAAGCAACACATATCTCTGCAGGGTTCCTGGGGTTCACTGCCTCCAGCTTCATATTCTTCGTAAAGCCACGGCTGAAGGATGTCTGAAAGAGTCAAGGACCAACACTGAAGCACGGCACTGCGGCACCGCATGACTTTAATTAGGCTGTCCACTGGGAGGCATAAATTTAGCATGGTTTGCTTTTCACTGGAAGTGCAGGATACACTGAAGAGCACAAAGGAATTGAGATCCAAAACAGAGCTGCCCTGGACACCCATATGAAAAACAATGGTGGCCACAAATCAAGAAGCAATGTATTTCACGGTTTACTCCGGTCTCGAACCGTTGGAGACTGGGAGGAGGTTACTCCACACTAGCTCAAGTATATTTGAATGCTTGTTAGTGATACGTCTGCTGGCTGCTGGTGGTGACAACATACTACACAGGGTTCCCAGATCTACTGCACTCGAGCACCTCTCACCTTGCTAGGAGAAACCTTGTAAAGCAAATAACCGATCTCGCCTGAGACCAGAGAAACTTCTTCACACACTTCAAGCTGTTGCCCAGCTTGACCGAGGCTGAAGAAAGTTTGAGTAACCTATTCAAGTATGGTTCTCTTCACGGAGTATTTTAAGCTCAACGTCCTTTGTCGGCTTCAGGTACATAAGTTCATTGGGTGGAGGTGCAGATGGAGGCAGACGTGTTTACTGCTACAGCAGTACCTCTGCACGCTTAAACACAGCACCAAAGAAACGGGTCTTTCACAGGTTACTTGAGGCCCTCCCACTCTCCTCCAGTGAAGGCAAAGCTAGGCCAGATATTACAGCAACGATCCCCAAATGAGGGGTCATTACCCCGAATAAGAAACACAGGACCAAGATATGGGGTCATGAGCTTGCGTGAATGCAGCATCCTCCACTGTAGCAAGAGTTTGGGAGCCCGAGAGAAGCTGCAGTTCAAATCATTCAGGTACCACTGCTGTACGCTTACATGTGCCTTGGCAAACTGCTCCAGTCTGAGGTTGGCCTCACCCTGTGACAGCAGCAGACCGCTGACCAGTCCTTCCTGCTCCTGCCAGAGCCAGGATGGCCCAGTCCTAACATAACAAACTGCACCTCCTGTCTGTAGTCACTGCAGGTGATCCCAAGTGCAGAGGGATCCCAAGTCCATACAACACTCTCCAAAACCTACCCCACAAGCCGAGCCTCAAGCTACTCTTCACCTACTTCCATCCTTACTCTCTGTCCTTCCAGTGCCCTGTCTCACTTAAGGTCAGTCCCTTCCCAATATCCCCATCGCCACCACCCCTCAACACACACTAATGCAATACCTGTGGTCAGGACACAGCTTCTTTCCTCGCATTATCCTCCTCTCTGTCCCACCCATTCTGCAACACATCAGCTCCCAGTGTTGGCACCTCTCTGTTTGCACACATCAGCACAAAAAGGTTCCCCCTCTCAGCTGAGGTTTTGGCTCATGATAATTAGGATGAGTAACAATAGTCACTGACTCAAAATGCCACCAACCTCTCATCCGTCAGCTGAGATCCAGGCTCAAATTCAACCCTCCTGCTATTTGTACAGCACCTAGCACCACGGGCACTTTGCCGTGAGCCGTCACTGGGAGCTCTTTGTGAGACTGAAAACTGCTGGATTTGGTTGGTTTTTTTTTTTTAACAACAGGCCTTCCAAGAAGTGCTGCTAGTCTCAAACATTGTTTGGACTGTCGTAAGCTTTGCCCAGAGCACACACCAGCCTCACCCTGCAAGAGCCGCCAATGGCCAGGACTGCAGCAAAGCAGAGTGAGTTTGTTTAAACGCCTTTTATGCTGCCTAACAAGGAAATGTCATTTATCATCGCCTCGGTTCCTTTCATTGCAATGCAGTGCTGGAGGCTAATTTATCCAGAATCAATGGCAAAACAGTTAGCTGGGAGTTTATTTTACTAAGCATTTGGTCACGTCAATCCATTTCATAACTGCCTCTCCTTGTTAAATATCCCCCCCGGGGATGCAGTTACAGCATATCCACTTCCAGCACCACGTCTGGCTGCAGAAGCTGGAAGATGTGCTTGCAATACAGCTCCTACCTAAGAGCTGCTCACAGCCATGAAACTAATGGACCGACCTGCCAGGGAGGCTGCAGAAGCTACAACAGTGAGATTGCATCTCTCTGCAGAGAACTGCGTTATCGCGAGTGAAGGAGTAACAGACACATGTTCATCTGATGAATGTCCCCTTAAAAAAAGAAAAAGGGGTGGGGGGGAGGAAGAAAAAAGTACTCAGACTTGATTTAATCTTCAGAGGATATTACACAGAGACTTTTCCCAGGGCTGCCAGTGCTGAGAGCGTAGATCCATTACTTGACAAAACCAAAAGAGATATAAAGGAAAGGGAGGGGTGCTCGCAGAGGAGAAGAAATGCCACAATCATGCCACTCTATAGGAGCGATGCAGCATTGTCCAACTTCTCTCAGCACTTTCAGAAATCTTTGCTTGAAGTCCCTTGAGGCAGAGGGTTTTGCACAGGATGGCACAATAAACGGGGCAAAGCATTCCTCACTAATTCCCAGGTCAAACTCTATTGATGATACAGCTCTTCTGAATCCATCTCCAAAAAGGGTTCAGACTCATCAATTCACCACCAGGGATCTGTTCCAAGCCAGACCGCCCTTGGGCCACGCAGGTAAGGAAGGCCATGCAAAAACACAGCTGGTGTCTTGTGAAACTGTCCCCATTCTGCTTTTCATGGACACCTTGTTCCCCAATCCTGTGACTTCTGAGCACAGCGAAAGGCTGTGTAACAACTCCTAGAGGAGTCCACCTGCTCACACCACCACTTTATTTTGCAAACCCTTCTGCATTTTCAGTTATTGATGGGATCTCAACCTCTGTCGGTTGATGAGAGCATGAAAAAGAGCACCAGGTTATTGAAAAAGGGAGGTGGCTACCTCTGCTTTTCACCAAGTGATGAATACCTGTTGGATCAAGCCACATCAAGACTACCACTGCCAGAGAACAACCTGTAAAAGTCTACTTCCAGAGCTCTGAATCTTGATGGCCTCCAGCATGGTGATGTGCTCCTCACCCTCACATTTCTGTTTCTGTATCAAGGATCCACACGAACCGTCTCAAAGCCCAGAGCATCATCCATGTGTGTTCATCGCTCTCCTCACACTCTTAGCTCAAGAGCTTCAACCTTAGCTTTTAAAGGCATTTGCTTTGGTTAAATGTATCCTCCTGGGGACCAGGGAAAACACCCAAAATGTGAGAAGGATCAGATGATATAATGCATCTTTTCAAACCTAGCTTTTTTTTTTTCAATAGCACTTGATTTACTTGTAATGGCCAGCTGAGAACCTTCTTTTGCTAGGTACTGTACAAAACCTGAGAAGAGATGAAGAGCAGGAAATCTAAATGCATCAGATAAAGCCAAGAGGAAGATAACATTTTTTTCTCTTTCAGGGACAGCGGCCTGAAACAATTCTCCAGCTTCCTTCCTATGACAGACTCATGGTGCTCTGGGGAACCTCCCAAAGCCTTGCTGAATCATTTCTGTGCAAGCTGTTTTGTTTCCTGTGGATCCAGAGGAGCAACACAGAGTCAAAAAGAGAACTTACATTTCTAAAGCACAGGTGAGGCGCTGCCTCCGCTCCACACTGCTTCTGGTAGTCTGCCCAGTCAAAGTCCTGGCCAGAGTAACCTGCAGGATGACAAAACAGAAAGTGCCATCAGCCACCACTTCACACCAGAGAGAGAGCATGAAACAGACCCTAAGCAGATGACCATTTGTGTTTCAGCATCCCATCCTGCCTCTGTGAACCGTGCAGTATCAGCCGGCAAGTTCTCTGCATGCCTGTTCATACACGAGAGCCTGAGCCAACGCTTCTCCGACCCCTCTCACACACCTTCTGCGTTTCACTTTGAAAATTCCAGGTCTTCATTAAAAAGTAATAAAACATTTACTTTGCTCATTTTCCCTTTCCTGTGAGCATCTCCCAGGCTTTAATAACCCATAACTACCAAGAAATGCTACTGTCCCCAATTTCCAGACAGGGCTGGTCATAGACTTCTTCCTCCTTCCTTTAGCAATGTAAAAATGGAGTGATGGAGCTGGACTTCAAAGGTCCCTCAGCAGCTGACACAGAGAGAAGCAGCACAATCAGAAGCTGATCCATCCTCTCTTTCAAAGCGTAAGATAAACTCTCCTCTCTCTTCACTGATATGGATGTACCCTCCACGACTGACTTTCCAGCAGCTCAGCGTACGTGAGCTGAATCCCATCACCGTAAGCATATTACCCAAACTTGTACAGAAATCGGGAGCAGAGCAGGAAAACGAATGCTCACGATTTCCCAGCTCCCAGACTAAAGTCTCAGCAACCAGATGATCCCTTCAGCCTCTGCTTCTAGGAAAAAAGGGGAAGCAACATCGATTTATATGAGCATCTCTGTTACAGTCCTATCAGACCAAACGGACCTCTGCTCCTTCTTCTTACCTGCCTATTTAGGCAATAAGCTTTTGGGATGGAGAGGGGTATTTTGATTTGCTTTTGATTGGGTTTTCTTTTTCTGTCTGCTTCTTATCCTGTATTTTTATAGTGCTTGAAACCAGTGAGTCCTAATCCTGTCCAGAGCCCTGTGACAATACTGTCGATATTTTAATAACATCATTGAAGAACTACTCGCACTGGAAAGTTTCAGGAGTGACTTAGAGGCCAGATTCTCCCCTCAATGCCGCTGTCTGGCATCTCAGCTTGGCCTCATTTCACATAACATCCCTTAATGCCTTTTTCATCGATAGTCAAAAAGAGAAACTCAAGATCAAATAGGGATGAATCATTTACAACAATGAAAATCGTGGAAGTTTTTGTAGGCAAGAAGGGACTGGAATACTGAGTGGAGTTACCTACCAGATGCAAAAAAAGGAGGTAAAGGTTTTGAAAATAAAGTCCCACGTATCCTGCTAGGATTCAAATATCTGTGCTAAGATGAACTTCTGATCCTAATGATTGCATACATGACAAACAAATGAATGAGATAAGGCCTTGAGCTAGGATGTTTGTCTCTGTGGGGCATGAAAGTGCATAATAATTGGAAAGCTGGAATTAAACATGCACGGGGGTAAAAAAGGGCAATTATTTATAGAGAATGTTCATTTTTCATACAAAAAATAAAATCCATGCACTGTTTTTTTAACAGCCGATTTCTGCAGCAGTATTTTCTTCCCGCTTCTTCTCCATCTCCTTTTTTCTCTCCAGTTATTTGTTTGCCAGATACTTTCCAGCTTCATAAAAAGAAATGGAAAACAGGAGAAGTGCACATCATTTAACGTCAGGAGGGGATTAATCTGATCACATACAGATGTTTGCAATGGAGACGCCTATAGCTGTGCCTGTCACCCTGGGCTTCCTGAAGAGTGGACAAGAAACAGGCAGGTCTAGAGGTGATCAGCCTGTCCTCCTACAGAAGGAGCAGAATTGCCCTGGGAAACTTCCTATCACTCTCCATTGACTCCACAATAAGCTCGAGTGATGGGCGTAGTTGAGGACAGCCACAGCACAGCTGCCTACATGAAATCTCCTGGGGTCCACCCCAGCTGCCAGAGAACGCTTCCTTCAGGAACACAAAACCCCGTCCCCACTGCCTGCGTGCTGTCTCATCTCTGATTTAAATTACTCACGGACAGGTTTTGAATCTTAATTGCAAGCTATGCAAAATCTTGGCAGAGCGGATGGAAAAGGCACATTGACAAGGTTTCGGTGAGGTATAAAAACTTGACTGTGCTGTCACTGCTCAGATACCTGTTGGAGTGGCCCCGCACTATTGAAATCACTGGAAAAACCTTCTGCTGTAGGCTTCA
>NW_010393587.1:482-2223 GCF_000710305.1 Buceros rhinoceros silvestris | reverse complement strand
AAACTGGGAGGGCAGTTAGAGAGTTTGCCATAACTCACTCAGCAGCCTAGTGAGGATGTGTTCTCCAAGAGAAACACACTCAGAAATTGGCTTCAAACAGTCCTGGACTTGTATACGGCCCTTTCATGGAGCATCATGATATAAGCTACCCTCCTTGGCACACGGGGAGATACCATGTACCCAGTACGTCCACTAGCACCTGGAATTCACGTACTGTTATCCTCCAAGGCTCAGTTTAAGTAGTAACATTCAAAGCTTTGCTTACGTGATTCAAGCACTGCTCCTTGACGTGTAAAACCATGTTGGGTTTGCTATCTCGACTCTCAGGATGGAAGAGCCCATCAGTCTAATCGGAAGCAAATATAACACCACAAATGTACTGGAAGTTTTCAAAGTGGCATTTCCTTAGTAAAACTCCTTAGTTGTACAACTAGGAGCCCTACTGTAATGTTTTCCTCCCTCTTAATAGCTCATAAAAAGGAACAATGATTGTTAGTCTAAGGGGAAGTGGTCTATAAATCCAGCTCTAATAAATATAAACAGCACTTGTTCACTGTTTATACAGCGGCAGTAAATGGGCATTCATTTTTTGGCACTGTACGGGAAAATACTGCTCTCTATTTCTAGTATCAAATGTTTGTACCTCCTGTTCATGACTCATCTACTGTATGTTTGGCTTCAACAAAGATCTGATAGGCAAAAAGGCAAGAGAATGGATATCAGAGAAATAAAGGACTCTGAACCCAAACACCCCAACCTGGCACTGTGTTCTGATGAAATAAAATCAGTAATCAGTCATTTTAAAATCAGAAAACCTCCTCACCAACCATAAGTTATGCAAAAATCCCAAGCCCAGAATAAAATAATAAATTAAAATAAAATAATAAACAGCAAATAAATTAAATCCTTTCCACAACAAGAAAAGGATTTATTCCATTGCCACCTTCTGCTCCATGGGAACTTCTTGCCTTTCAACACACAGAACCATTCAGGCAATGCTAAATATCACCAATACATCCCCTGGGCTAAGGGTGATGGTTGGAAATGTGTGCGTGCTAGGGAAGCAGAAGACTGGTCGAAATGGTGCGAGAAGAGGCGATCCTGGACACCCGAGGGCAGGCAGAGTTGTCCAGTGATTTGGGTGGAAATGGTGGAATTTCCTCTTCCTCCTGCAGACCCGCTTGTTAGTGGCCAGCTCACACCTCCACCATCCTCACCTTCTCAGCACTGCAGCCCTCTCACAGCAGTCCTGGTTATTTCTTTACCTTAAGTTGGTCTTACCCTGCTCAGAGAAGCCTGGTTCCCTCAGCAGGGGTTTGGATGATTTTCACCTTCCCTCTGCTTTCGTTTTTTGCTGGTTTCTGGGTTTTTTGTTGTTTTTTTTTTTAAAGAAATCACTCCAACGTCTCATTATATTTTAGTGACTCAAAGAGCATGTCTGCTCACGGAAAAAGGGTTTAGACACCAAAGATGCTCAGATGGAGTTTGGTCATGCAGCCCTCAGACAGTATAACACAGCAACATACATCATGCATCTATCTACCACTTGCTTTATGCCTCCTCCCTAAGATTGTGTTCTACAGTGAACTGGCCACCGGCTGCCGCAAGAGCAGAGCTCCAAAGAGGAGATATAAGGACTCCCTGAAACAACACCTCAGCCTAGGCCATATTGACCACCATCAGTGGCCCACCCTGGCCTCCAATCGGGAGATTTGGAGACACACCGTACATAACGCTGCTG
>NW_010393587.1:0-350 GCF_000710305.1 Buceros rhinoceros silvestris | reverse complement strand
AAAACGGTCCCTTGACTATACCCCCCAAGGAGCCCTTCCGGTCTCCTCTGCAACCAGACTATCCCACATTGGCCTTTTCAGCCATCAGCATGCTTGCAGTAAGCGTGGGTAAAGCCTTTCCCAAATCTTTGTCCGCAAAGCCAAGCCATGATGATGATGATGATGAGTTGTCCCCCCAGGATTTTGGGGCTGACAGCAGAAAGCAAATTTTACTTTCATCATGGGAATGAAGGGAGACTTCCTACACTTCCTCAGGACCCCATGTGGACCCCAGTCACCAGGCATCCCACCAGACACCTCCTCGCCCCTTAGACCTTACTGGCTGTTAAGGGTCGAGGGACCGATATACC
>NW_010393586.1:8971-11010 GCF_000710305.1 Buceros rhinoceros silvestris | reverse complement strand
CCAGACTCTCTTATGGAGTTTTCTTCTTATGGAGTTTGCCTTTGCTATGCTGTTGTCTTTCTCTTTGTCAGTCGTGGCGTCTGAGAAGATGATGCTACCCAGATAGCTGAACTGCTGGACATTGGCTGACTCGCCAATGGTGATGTGGGGATGATGGTAGTCATCTTGTGGTGCGGGTTGGTAGAGAACTACTGTCTTTTTCAAGCTGGCTTCCAGCCCAAAAAGCTCAGCCGCCTCTGCAAAGCAGGATGTTAAACGCTGCAGAGCTGCTTCTGTGTGGGCAACGAGGGCGGCATCGTCAGCAAAGAGCAGCTCACGGACAAGGTGATTTAGGGTCTTGGTGTGGGCCTTCAGTCACCTTAGGTTGAACAGGCTCCCGTCGGTACGGTATCACTCCATTAAGTATATCCATGATTATTTCAGAGACCCCGTCATTCCTCCTTCTCCTTTCTTCTCCTCCTCCGCCTCTGTCATAGCCATTACTGCATACTGGTGCTGCAGCAGGACCTGGGTACAGCAAGGTCAGGTCCCAGCATGCTGGATGCTGCCCAAATCCAGAGACATGTTCCCAGCTCTGACTGCCACATCCAAGAGCCTGACCCAATGCCAGAGCTGTCTGCTCCTTGTACTGCAAAGGGAGGCCCCACAGCATCTCAGCAGAGGGGTGGTGGTGTAGGACACACGGGAGGTGTTGTGAAGCCTCTTCTCTTCTAGTCCCGGGGGTGTTTGTTGCCAGAATCAGTCCCACCACCACCCCCCAGCTGCTGCTATGGTCTCTCAGGCCTTTGGGTGGCCAAACAGGGCAGCAGCCTTGTACCTGCAGGGTTACTCACATAACGGTTCAGGGAAGGTCTGAAGCATCCATCTTGCAAAGGTGCTTTCAGAGGGCTCCCTGCGTGGGAAGCCATTTTAAACAGTCTTTTATCCATCACAGTGAAGAGTGCAGGATTGGCTGAGCTCCACTATCAGATGGTCAGGAGCTGCTTCACATGGTGTTCCAGGTCATAAAGCCAAGGCGCTGTGTCACTACAGGGTAAGCAAATCTCTCGGAACCAGGCAGCTTGCTAATTCACCCTGTGTGCCGTGCACATCTCTCCACCCCTTTCCTGCTTTCCTGGCCAGACTGAGAAAGGCTTGAGTATTGCTGCCTTCTCAAAGAGAGGATGAGAGAAAGAAATTGCACTTCCAGAGGCCAAACCAAGCAAAAATAATCACTTGGGACTCTGGGTCTATTCCCCATTGTGCTCCCAGATGGGGAATCATGTCCCAGAGCTCTCATTTTGGGTAAAATGGGAGTGACAGCCACCATCTGGGTGATGAGGTGCTGGTCCCAATAATGGTGAGGGACTCCTGGAAGTAGCCTGGGCTGAATGATTAAGGCTTTAGCCTTGAGACTCTGAGAATGAGGTTTATTTGGGTCTCTGGGCTCAGACAAGCAGCCAGGTGATGACAGGGGTGCTGTGTCATAGCCATACCATGACCCAAACTGCTGGAGCTGCCACTCAGCTTCCCATGCCTTGGGAAGTTCTCTGGGAACACAGCCTCACTCACAGCCACCATAAGAGAGAGGGTGGGATGTCCCCTGGCCTCTGTGTGTGACTCCAAGCCTGGAGACAGTCACGGATGGAATGGGTGCTCAATGTCCTCGTGCACCTGGAGACATACTGCCTGGGGTGATGGAGGTGTGAATGTCCTGCAGGACCTCTGGGTGCCTTGGTCCAGCAGATGCCTCAGACAGGGTTTCTCAGTGACTGGAAGAAATGAGGAGGAGAAGGAGGAGAATAGACAGACCTGGGCAGGTCCTAACATGGGGAGAGGAGGAAGCACCAGCAACAGGTTTTCCACTGGTAGCATCACAGAATCATTATTATTGGAAGAGACGTTTAAGATCATCCAGTCCAACCACTCCCCCAGCACTGCCAGGTCCCCCCTGACCCCTGTCGCTCAGCAGCACCTCCACACGGCTGGGAAACCCCTCCAGGGATGGGGACTCCACCACTGCCCTGGGAAGCCTGCCACACGCCTGCACCACCCCACCG
>NW_010393586.1:8445-8871 GCF_000710305.1 Buceros rhinoceros silvestris | reverse complement strand
CCCAAAGGAGCAGAAATGTCTCCTCAGGGACAACCTCAACCTCCCCTGGGGCAGCTGGAGGCCGGTTCCTCTCATCCTGTTGCTCGTTCCTGGGGAGAAGAGACCGACCTCCACCTGGCTCCAACCTCCTGAATTTCAGGGACTTGTGGAGAGCCAGAAGGTCTCCCCGGAGCCTCCTTTGCTCCAGGCTCAACCCCCCCAGTCCCTCAGCTGCTCTTCAGGGCACTTGTGCTCCAGACCCTGCTCCAGCTTTGTTGCCGTTCTCTGGACAAGCTCCAGCCTTCTTGAGACTGGCTATTTCATGGCTGCTGCAAAGCACCACAACCCACTGTAGTCAGCATGGGCTTGCTGGGGTCCTGGCAGCAAATGGGGGTGCTTTGGGCAGTAGCTGTGGAGACGGCAGCAAATATAAGAGACCTACCACTA
>NW_010393586.1:0-8355 GCF_000710305.1 Buceros rhinoceros silvestris | reverse complement strand
GAAGCCGGCAGAAAATATAAGAGCCCTACCACTACGGCTTGGGAGCTGCTTTGATAGGACAGCCACAGCAAAAGGAGTGAGCTGACAAGGGAGTGCTTCTCTTTGGCAGTGGTGTTGCTCCAGCCATGCTTCTGGTAGCTATGTTTCCCAGAAGGAAAAGCATGCAGGGGAGAAGCTAGCCTGGATCTCAGGTGGCTTGGACCATGGGTAAATGCCTTGCTAGAGCTGGGAAGCAGTACCGACATGTGCAGGGTGCCCAGAGCGGGTGTCCAGGGCTCCCTGGTACTGGGACTTGCTCAGAGTGACTTAACCTTGGTCCAGCCATGGCAGAAGATGTAGCACCAGAAGAGAGATGAATCTGTAAAGGCACTGCCAGGCAGAGTTGGTGATGTCCCAGGGCAGGAGCAACATGATGCCCATGGGAGACACCTGCTACTTAAAAGGAGCGCCACATATATCCTGACTGGCATGATATGGACTAGTTTCCTCAGAGCCTTTGTCATTCTGTCTGGGTCAAACTCCTTGAGTAGGAGTGAGGCCACTCTCCTCCAGGTGACTTTGGAGAAGTTGTGTAATGATTTCGGGAACACAGATATGTAAATCTCTACCTACAGCTCCTTGAACTTTTAGCAGCAGCTAGAAATTAAAGGCTGTTTTTGTTTAAGGATCGATGAGCTGCAGCTGATGTTGCTCATTTACACCTTCTCCTAAAGGAAAGGCTGCCGTCTCCACTGTCAAATTGGAACAAATGCTCTACAGAGCACCTAAAAAGGGCTATGTGTCTGCGCTGCAGAGGGGCAGAGCACACAGATGCGAGCATTAGCGTTTCTAAGAAATGGCAAGTCTCCTCTGGAAGCCTAGTGAACACCACTTTCTCAAAGTTGTCTCATTTAAATCATCTTTGCCTAATTTAAATAATCTTTGTTCTATTTTGTCCTATTCATTATTTTCAGCTGTCACGTTAAGTGCCACAAAGACTCTTCAAGAGGTTTCTTTCTGATTCCCTCTAATAATCCCAGAAACAGGCACTGTTCCCTTTGTTCAGGGTGCTCTCTGATGGCTCTCAGTGTTAAATTTGCTGGAGAGGAACCACTTTGTGGAACAATAAGACAATCAGCGCTGCAGCAGCTCGAGTGCTGCCATCCTGCCCTTGAAGAGCCAGGAGAGGAGCGAGGTGGAATCGTGTTTTGGTGATCATGATTAATGACTTCTAGGAAAAGCTTTGGTGGTGTCTCAACAATGGTGATCCTGGCTTGCAAAAATAGATACTTGCATTTTGTTTGCTTTGAAATGTGTTGGGGTTTAGCGTGATCCTTGGTGCTTAAGGAGAGGGACAAGTTCTAGTGTTCGGGTCTGGATTAGGGCTTGGAATCTGAGTCCAACAGGAGGGTCCAAGGCTTGCTCATCAAAGCCAGGATGAAGTTCAGAAGAGATAAAGTTTTGCCTGACTTTCTTGGCTTGTGGATGAGTTGGTAGGGTCCAATGATGGGTCTTCATGTTGAGAACAGATCCTTGCAGCTGTAAAGAACCTGTAAACAAAAGGCTGGTGAAACACCAGGGACTTGTCTGTGCTGTGGATCCATTCTTGGTAGTCCTGGACTAGACAAGCATCTCCTGTGCATCCCAGGGGATCCCTGCTTTGGGCCAGGGATGAGCCAGAAGTCTTCTTGAGGACTCTTTCAGTACTTTGATACTGTAATCTTTATGTCTTCCTTTGGGACTGTGAAAGATGTCCTGTATCTAACTCAGGATAGGCTTGGGGGAGCTGTATCTTGTTTTCTGAGGGGTGAAACCGGACTGGAGAAATAGCAAGTACCCCCATTGCCCCAAACATCCCACAATATACAACATTCTGTGTGACTCCATACTGACTTTGTGCTAAGCTTTTCTCATCCTACTCCAGCTTCTGCCCTTGGCTTTACCCATCTGCCCATCTCCTGCTCCTGTGCCATCAGCTGTAGGCCCAGGTCTGCCCTCCCAGTCACACACCAGTCTGCTTTGAAATTTCCCTTTGCCGACCAGCTAATGGCAGGTCAAAGTACCCTAAGTACAGCTAGAAATATCCTAATAATGCTGCTCTGGGGGTTAGAAGACTATTTCTACCTATATAGAGGAAGGCGCCAAGACCTCGTGACAGAGGGAGTCCTTCCTCTCCCAGCCCTGTTCTGGAAATGTCTCAGAAATCAGGTGAGGAAGGCTGCAGAATGCAGCTTTTCTATAGTACATAAAGAAATAAGTCATTATGGTGGGAACTCTTAATGCTTTAAAAGACGTAAGTAACGAGGAGGAAAGTAACATTTCAAGTTACTTAAACTTTAAGTTTTAAAACTAGAAGTAACCTTTGGTTTTTAAATTGGCACTATGCCTTCAGAAGCATGGGATGATTGCTTCTGAGTCTATCTAGTCCTGAAGCTTAATCCTTACAGCAACCACTGTCAGAAGTTGTTTCTCATGGTTTTTTGTGGCCAGTGCTGCATTTCATCTGCCATTGCACTGCTTAGACCTTTTGCCTGTTGCTTGGCTTTCGTCAGTCCTGCTGGCCTTTCTCATGGGGTTTTGTGGCCTTGAAGCCTTATTAAATCTCTCTAAGCCACCAACTTTAGGAATTAAAAAGACATTTTAAAAATGCTATTTAAAAAGGCTGTTGGTTTAAGGTAGCTTTTGCTCACTGCTATACAGCTGGGGGTGTCCCAGGCTCATAAAAACCCACTCAAAGTGTGCTCTGTCTCTGGGGAAATCCCTGTGCAAAACATCCCCTTGTGAGTTAGCATGAACACAGCCAAGTGCTTTCCATGAAGTCCCAGGACTGGAGTTGTGTGGAAAGACAAAAGTCCAAGGAAAACTGTCATGACAGAATCTGGGCTTGTTTAGCCCATGTGGTTATGGAAAGAAAAGGTACACCCTGAATCAATCTCTGAGCATTTCCAGAGGAAAAGAACTCAGTGTGCTTAGAAGGAAAAAAAAGGACTGAGCTCTCAGTGTTGAAGGCAACCTCGTGGGTTTGGGATGGTCTGAGCAGCCAGTGCCGCAGCCTTTCCTCCTGCTCACCAGCAGCTCTGACCAGGGCTGGCAATAAGCTGAAACCGTGGTCAAGGAGGGAACTCACCCTCCAGCTGTTCTTCAGAGGCAAGGAAGGTGGATTGTTTTCTGGCAATGAAATTCCCTATTGAAAAATTGAATCCTTCCTTCTCACGCTTGTGAATGGGATGCCCAGGAAGCAGAGCACGCTGGTTCCGATTACCAGCACAGGGAGGCCAAGTGCTGTGGTTGGGTGCGAATTTATACCTTTCATGCATACTTGAAAAGATAAAGTCTTCTTTTTATTTTTTCCTTTTTTTTTTTTTTATATATGTATGTAATGAATTCAAAGCAGGAGCCCAGCCAGCCAAGCTGCCTTTGATTTGTTCTCATCTTAATATTTTATGTCTGAATGTGTGCATAATCACTTAAATTAGTTAAAATTGCTACCTCTGTTGGACCAAAAATAAATGGTCCCGAGAAATGCAGGCTCATTCCTTGCTCCCCTTCACATCATCACTAGGGATGGTTTGTTGATGTCTGGAATTTTCCTGGAAGAAGACTTACTTGGTAGTGTATCTTCAGGGAAAGATCAGAGTAGTTACTATTGATCCCAACCCAAAAGTGGCATCACGAGATCATCAAGAAGGTAAATAGCATTGTGGCTGCATGGACAGGAGAGTTGCTTCCCTTCACTGGTGTGTCCCCCACACATCAAATCCTGCCGAGTTGAGTGTATCTGGGACTTCTGGTGTCCCACAGAGTTACTGCTCCTCCTTTAATGTCCAGTGTTTTAATTTGCTGCCTGGGCAAGATTTCCATGTGGAAAAAAGATGTTTCTTGAGATAACATCAGTGTATGAACTACGGGGGAGGGAGTCGAGACCAGTGTTTATCCACCATGAAGAACAGGGGTGTGATTAGAAACTGGAAGGGGGCTTTGGAGATCAGGACTTGATTCCCACCTTGGGCACAGCTTTTCTATGCATCATTTCTTAACAATGTTTGGGTGATGCTTCCCCAGCAGTAAAACGCCTCCCTTGATGTGTCTGTCCCACCTGAGGTGGGAACTGTTTTGATGTATCTCTGTACAGTGCCTAATAAGCAGTGATGCTGCTCTTGCTTGGGACTGCAAGTCACCTGCTAACCAAATACTGATGGCTGCCACTGCAGGAAATTTATGATATGAGGCTCTTTCTCTTGGTCTAATTGGTCACAAGAAGATCCATTTCCAGTGACGGGTGACCCAGCTTCCAGTGATTTCCTGATCCTGTAGTGCTGCATCTGCTTATTAATCCCAGTGGATCATGCAGTCTCTCCTGAAACCCACGCTTGCTCCCGCAAGTCCTTCATCAAGGAGTTCTGAAGATCTATCTGCTGCAGGGAAACCACCTCTGTCTGCTTGTCTTGAACCTCCTGCTAGTTTAATTTGGTGGCCCTAAGTGAATGATGGGATGCTGGCAGTAATAAATAAGATGGCACAATTGCCCACAGTGGCAGGTGACCCAGCTGATGGCTTTGTGTGTTTCATTGTAAGGCTGTGAAGAACCAGTCTCCTTTTTGGTACCCCAGTAAAAGGGAACTGGAAGGGAGCAGAGGCACTGGTTTTAGGGACTTGCTCCTGACCGGTGGTCTGTACATGTGGAATGTGATGGGAGATAATGTAGCTGTCTTTGGGTAAACAAGGCTGGTTGGTGAAGGGGACAATAAGAAGGAGGAGGCCATAACTCAGCTTTAACTGACATAATAACAGGATATGTTAAATCTCAAGTTAAATTTCAAGTATTGGAAGGGGTAAACCCACTGATTCCACATGCTGGGATGGGCTGGGATCATGTAGCTGCCTGCTTTATTCCTACAGGGACCTGCACCACTGCTCCTTGGCTAGACAAAGCCACGAGGAACACCAACACTGCTTGCTCCTTGCTACTCATTCTCCCCAGACCTTTCCCTGTCTGCATGGGCAGGGTAGCTGGCACAATCATCGGGCAGTGCTGGCTGTAACCATTGCTAGATGTGACTGCAGATGGGCTCCAGCTTTGCATGCTGCCTTCTGCAGATGTCTGGCAGAGCACAAAGACCTCATCAAGGTGGCTAGTCTGACTACCAGCATACACCTCTTCCAGGGCGCACTTGAGGCAGGTGCTGCTGCTGCCCTGCCAAGCTGTTGCTTCCCCAAGTCCCTCTTGATATGTTAAAGGAGAGCATGTGTCCCTATTATTGTTGGCAGCCCTGTGTCACCTGCAGGTCTTCCAGCAGGAGCCATGCTTTCCTACGGGGTTGCTCAAAGCCTCAGCAGAACCAAAGCTTGCCCTGAAGAGATGGCAGTCTGAGACGAGAGGTGTCAGGCAAGTGTAGCTAGGTGGAGGAGAATGAGAAAATAATGATCCTGAATGGGCCACAGGAGATGCAGAGGTCCCGCCTCACACAGAGGCTTATAGTATATGGAAATGTTGCCGATATGTCTGTGTGGTTGGATACGTGTGTTCAGTTGTGTTATTGGGAAATAGTACATGATCTTTAGGAGTGAACTAGAATGGGAACACCTGGAGGGGCAGAGTTAAAGGTGATTATGCAGCCCAGCCCTGGTGTTTCCTCACTTTGGAGAGCTACACAGCACAATTTTATCATAGGTTTATATACAGCTAATTGGCACATAGTTTGATATGCAAATAAAACCATCTTAAATATCAGAGAAGGATTTAAAACTGTGCTTTCCACTGCCATGCCTCCATCCTTGCTTTTCTGGTCAGTCTAATCTACTCAATTACTCCTTTCATCATCTTGTGTTTTGAAGACGTGATATCTCTTTCAAGGAACATCTGTCAGACTTCTATTAATTAGTTAATTTTTCTGCATGGAATGAAAAAACAAGGGTGGGGAACCCCAAGCCCTGAGGATCAGATGTGGTGTGTGGCCAAATAATTATTTCAGGATAGCGTAGAGGTGTGTCGTGTGTGGCCTGTGCTTGGTCTATAAAGGCCTCTCTAGCTTTTGGCAAGAAAGGGGCTTCCTACCAGAGACAGTCAATTTATGCTAAAGATTGAAGTGATTTTTTTTCTCTAATGTGGGTAATAGAGCATCTGTAGTAGACACCACAGAGATGTCACTTCCAGACTGAGCTTTCTAGATCAAAGATGCTACAGGCAGTGGTGCTGAAGGATGATTTTGATTCAGAAGATTAAGCTTAAGTAGTTTAAGAATGGGAGAAAGTGTGGATAGAGTCAATATTTTTATGTTCAAGGACAAATTGAAAGCACAGACTTGCTTGCTGTTAACATCAAAGGTCACGTCTAGGCTGGGATGCCTGGATGCTTCTCATCTGATTTAGTGAGAATCAAATTTATTGGGATTTTTGCATCGTGGTCTTGGGTGAGTGACTTTTACTATCACTGTGGTTTTTGAATCAGATACTTTTCATGCAATATCAAGAAATACGTTTTATGTGAGGGGTGTGTGACCAGGTGTGTCCTCAACATGCAGAGGAGTTTTCTCTCAGTTCAGCTGGAGAAGAGCTTGGTGTGCAGTTTTGGGGCCAAATCCAGGCCTGGCAGCAGTGCAGTGCAGAGGAGTGAATTGAAGGCAGGTAAGGCACATGCAGATGGGGGGCAGGAGTTGTCAAAGGGTGTCAGTAGCAATGGGGCCTATCTCTCCATCAGGGATATTTGGAAACCTTGCAAGGCAGGGTCCTCTTCGTCAAGTCCCTCCCTGACACCTCTGATTCCCTGGGGATGAGGTGTCCTCAGCTTGCCTGGCAGTCACTGGCCCGAGTGCCCTATTTCTGCCCCCATGTGGGAGAGCTGCCCCTCAATACTGGACAACAAGGGTCTTCCTGTTGACTACTGATACATGGCAACGTGCTTCCAGAGGGATGAATTCTGGATTTGCTCAGGCTGCACCAAAACTGTGTTTGACTTCCACCATCTGTCTTTACTATCTTTGCCTTCTTCCACGTTTTTTTATTTGCTTACAGGCTTCCAGTCCTGCTGATAATGTGTTTGGTGCAGGCTACTAACCTGGGAGCAACCCTGCTTGTGTTTTGCTTTCAGAATAAGTGAAGATAACAACCCTTACTGCCTTTTTTTGCCTTTTTTTTGTCCCCATTTTTGGTTTCTATGGTGGTACTATCCCCCTGCCACTTAAAGCCCTCTTGAGACCTGGGGCAATAAGCAATTTCTCTCCCTCACACCCCCTGTTTCTGCTCCCTGAACCACAAACCAGCCCAGGGTAAGTCAGGTTGCAAAGGACAGCAAAGCAGGACACTAAGGCACCCCTTTGGAGTGCTGGCCTGGCTTTCCCAGCCTCGTCCTGCTCTCTCTGTCCTCCGGAGATAATCATCTCCTGATAGCCTGGTGCATCTGTACTTGAGTCATGATAACTTGGTACATCTGAACTTGAGTTGAGGCCAACAGGAGGATGATACCAAACATGGAAAATCAATGATTTCTGGGTCTGTGCAACTGGCAGAAAATACCAGAATACTACAAGATCGGAGGTGAGCTAGAGTGTGAAAACGTATGACCAAAAGTCAATCATCTCAGATCCTATGAACAGTGATCCTAAAGCGAGACCCTTTGAGCTCCCCTGGATCACAGTGGGCTGCACGCAGCATCTCCTCTGGGTTGGGATGCCTCTCAGATACAAACTCTGTGAAGAGCCAGGACGAAGTCAGGCTTCTCAAGACTCAATAATCATCTGTTGAGATTGCTGGAGCGTTGTGAGGATTTGCTCTGAACTCAGGAGGGGAATTTTAACTCTAGGCTGACCTGGGGTGTGTTTGTGTCTGAGTGTGTGTTTTCTGATGGTGTCTTACACATCTACCTCTCCACCTACCTCTCTATCTATCTATAAAAGATCTCCTGCAGCTAGTTAGTGTGAATCTTGTCATCATGCAATCTGTAACTAAGTCACTATTTTGACTGTAGCACGTTTGACCAGGTCACCTTGTTAATTTTAAACTGGTTAGTGATTAAAGGCCACTACAAAATCTACCCCTCACCATTAATAAATCTTGGATTTCTTCCTAATCACAACCACATCGATATTTTCTCCTGTGACGGTGTCTCTTCTTTCCCATCCTCCTCCTTGGCACCATTTTTCTCCATCCATTCTTCTGCAGAGCTGAACCCCACTGAAACACGAGCTCTTCCAGGGGCAGAGGAGCCTGAAGGCTGTAAACTGATCTCTGAGAGTCTTTCCCCAGAGAGGCCTGCAGGGGTGGGAGGAGGCATGGAAGTTGATAGCTGGTGTGATCCCTCAGAGGAAACACCTTTTTCTGTGTGTTTGTGGATGCTTTTTTGACCTGCATCCAGCTCGGGGCTCCTCAGCCCCGCAGAGA
>NW_010393585.1:30695-31495 GCF_000710305.1 Buceros rhinoceros silvestris | reverse complement strand
GGTTCCTCCATGTTGAACCCAGGACAGCAGTGTAGATCCATTTTGTATTTTAAATAAGTTTGCTCAGACCAAAGCGTTCTACGTGTTAAATAACTGCAGCCTACTGAAACACAATATTAGAAATAAATTTATGTAAACCATTGTTTGATTATTTCAAGATAAAGAGGGAAATACTATGTTGGAAAACAGGTGTACCGTGAGATGTGACCAGAACCAATTGGAATAAAGCCAGCATTGAATCTGGTAAAAAAGCTGAGGCCATGCTAGTTTGCTGGAGCCCTTTCTGAGGCTGCAAACTACACCCGTTCACAAGAATGGTGTGCACGCCAGGCACCTTGTGGCAAAAATGGGGTGTCACCAAGCAGCTGTTCTGCAGCATCCTGCTGCTCACTTCTGTGTCTGTCTGGGGTGGATTTGCCCCCTCCAGTAAGAGGGTCCTCTTCCTTTGATTTTATAACTCTGCACAGACTAGCCCTGTGGTAGGCAGCCAGTTAGTGACCCTTGCAGTTTAACAAGGTCTTAAAATACTGGCACCTTGTGGCAAAAATGGGGTGTCACCAAGCAGCTGTTCTGCAGCATCCTGCTGCTCACTTCTGTGTCTGTCTGGGGTGGATTTGCCCCCTCCAGTAAGAGGGTCCTCTTCCTTTGATTTTATAACTCTGCACAGACTAGCCCTGTGGTAGGCAGCCAGTTAGTGACCCTTGCAGTTTAACAAGGTCTTAAAATACTGGTGGAGGATGTTCCTGAGCTGTAGTGGGGGGGGAGGGGGCATTGGGAAGAACAGGCACGACACCACCGCG
>NW_010393585.1:2441-30669 GCF_000710305.1 Buceros rhinoceros silvestris | reverse complement strand
TGTTCCTGAGCTGTAGTGGGGGGGTGGGGGCATGTGCAACACCAGGTACAAATGCACAGCTCCACGTGGAAGCAGTGTCAGTGTGATTCACGTTCCTAGTTCTGCCCTAATGTAAAACAGGTTAAATACATGTGCTTGCTTCTGAGAAAAATGCATCTGGCTTAACTCAGTTTGTTTACTGTGTACTGCTATATATTTATATGTATACAGTCATCCATGTGACGTGGTAGTCTGTAACTTAACATTGGCTGCTCTCAGTAGACTCTGTAGTATTATTTTTTGTGTGGAAAATAATCAGGTTTTGCCCACACTTTATATGCATACTATAATAATTCTGTGCTAAAAGCTTCCAAAACCTGAAATAAGACAGCTTAAACATAGTGGCTGTTAAGATAGTTAAATTTGGCAGTGAGGTAACTGCAGTAAATACCATTTTAATGGTGAAAATGTTGGTGTTCTCATCAGTGTTATATTTTTGAGCTGTTCCTGCTAAATGTTACATTTGATGATGTTCCTGATAGTGTCTGTTTCCTTGTTTGGAAACAGCATTGGTTTATCTGAAGTGGTCTGTCTTAGTTTAATCATATTTGTCTAAACACTGTTACCATCATCCCTTCAAGTTCACAGAAGCTAAATGCTGTCTGCATGTAACTATCAGCTGAAGCCCCGAACTTTCTGTTCATTGATTTAGCAGGGAAAAAAAAATATGTGCTGAAACATAGACATACCTTATATGAAAGTATGAATTTTACTGTGTTTCAATCCATATGGACCACCCGTGCTGCACTGAAGCCAGGGCAGTAAACACGACCGTTAAGTTTGGCCGTGTTGACTCCACAGCTTGGAAAAAAGCATCCCTGTCTTTGCAGGAGTGCTCCCTTTTGGGGCCTGGGAAGGGTACTCAAAGCTGAAATTCAACCTTTTGTTTCCATTTTCTCCGTAGTTCTCGTTTAGACAGTTTTCTTTTGTAGTGTTGCCATGGTAGGTACATCTTCTGGCAGAGTAATGAGCCACGGTGATAAGACCAGTCAGCTTTTTGCTTCTAAATTCCTGTTGGAATGCTGTTCTCATCCCAGTGATTAGGGAACATCTGTGGGTTTTCATTCCTCCTTCTGTCTCCTCAATTCTACATGTTTACCTTCTGTCTTTAGAAACAGCAGTAGTTTCCCCTCCAAGCCTACAACTTTTGTTAAGCAAAATAAGCCCATATGTTTAATCTCTGTTCACAAGGTCATGGGCTTTGGGGTAAATAGATATCTTACTGGGAGAGCTGAATCTGATTTCAACTATATGGAGAGAACTCCAATCCTAGATACCACTGCAGGCACCCATGTTCAAGGTAAAATAATGAAAAATGGAACAAATTCTCCTGATTACTCAGCTAGACCTTGTCTTTACTTGTATCCAGTTATAATTTTAAAATGTTACATCCCACTTACTCTTTTTCCTTGATGAAATGAGAATTTTCATCATCATTGTTTTTCACTTCAGCAAAGTCTCAGTATATAAGTTCAGTGTTACAGCATATGGTAGTGCATCCATTAGCCTGTTTTGGCATCTGGTGTAACAAGAGCCCTGTGCAGCGGCACCCCTCTCCGTGGGAATACCTCGCCTGCTACATGGAAGGACTGCATTTGTCTTTTGCAAAAAAGGCATCACCCTAGGAATTTGTCTTGTACATCTAGGATGTACTGGTAGTACATCTTGTGGTGTGTAAATGCACCTAAGTCTCTCCTCCTCTTTCATTTCCAGCTGGTAACTCCCCATCTGTGTGCTCAGCAACATTATGCAGATGTCCATTAACAGGAGTCATTGCTACCTTTGAGTGGAGTTGATGCTTTACAGACCTCAGTGGACCTGCCAATACTGAATGCAGTTCATCTCTAGCAGTCACACAAAACTGTTTATCTTTGTGGCGTGAGGAAAATGGCAGAGCTGTGTGCGTTACAAGATGTACTGTCAGTGCTGAAAGATGTATAGAAGTGGGTGGGAGCTGGGACTTAATATATATCTTTGTGAGAGTATCCGAGTAACAGAAGCAATTCAAGGGGGGATGAGAGACCTGAGCAGAGGGAGATGGACAGGCTAAAACAAAAAGTCAGTGTATAAATAGTAGTGAAGAGGGGTAGGCCCTCAAATGAGCAAGAAAATGCAAATAAAGGCTTGACTATTTAGCCCTGTGGAAAAAGAAAAAAGAAGGTATCTGGAAACCAGTTTAAAACAAACAAACAAACAATCTGTAGAAGCAAAGATGTATTATAGGCAATCTATTAGTAGAATTATGACAGCTAAGTTGTGGAGGAATGTTAATTATCCAAAATTAAAAACATAAGGAAAAGAATGTACATAAACTGGAGACCTTGTCAGGTGACAAGACCCTGTAGAAGCTCAGCTTCATAGTCTGCAGTGCTGTCTTTGGTATTTGCCAAAAGTCTGGAGGAAACATATGTTTGCCAGTTTTCTCTGAGCTTCACAGATTGAAAGACATCATTTTCAGCAGTAACTTTCCTTTTTAATCACTTCTTCAGAGCTTCGAGATCTCTCTGCTCTACATTCCCCCTTGAACCGGAGCTAGCAGCCCCTGAAATCATTCCCCTTTGACATGTTGTTAACAGACTGGCAGCGTCAGCTGGTTTTGGCTGACAAAAGACATTCTTCGTGTGAAATTCTTCCAGTGCAGCGCTGAGGAGACAGGGAATTCATTTCTGCTTACTTGTTTGCAGCATTTTGTATACTGCTGCCCTGGCTGAGCAGAGACTGTCTCCATAGGATGCTCACCCTGACAAGCACTGAATTGAGATCAATACTTAAATAAGGATGCAGTTGTCATTTCCACTTCATCAATGTCTTCTAAACTCATTGTTTCTCTTTTGGCCTTCCTACCTCTACTCTGAGTGTCCTCCTCCAGACCCACTGCACAAATGAGTGCCTCCTGTTCTTACCTGGGAAACTGGATGTGATACAGGGGTGAGATTCCCTGTGCACCAAATCCTATTTCTGCTAAGCAGCACAACTCACAGAAGCCATTAGGAACTGCAACTAAAAGCCTTCCAAAAAGCTATAGTATAAAAGGGGGAGAAAGAAAAATAGCTAACACAGTCTAAAAGAAATCTTAAAAAAAAACGGAAAATTGTGATCAGTTTCAGAGAAGAACTACTGCAACCTATCCTCGACCTTTGAGGCAAATTTTCCTTTGTAGATAACAGAGCTGCTGCAACATCTCAATATCCAGAGTGCCACACTCTGCCTCCTGACCTCGTGCGCTGTTTCCCACTACCTTTCCCATCTTGTTGTCACTTTGCAACCACCAGTATGTGCCCAGGTAATGCCCAGGGCAGTGGGAGCAATGGGGTACAGAGCAGGCAGGCAGCCAGGCTGTGAGTGGCAGGGGAGCAGAGACAGCATGGGGAGGAGGAAGAAGAGGAGTATAGGCAGCTGGGCTCAAGCGTGTCTCTCTCCTGACACCTCCAAGAAAGGGTATGAGCACCTGCCCATCTGTGCCACTGCAGCACTGGCAGGAAGCAGAGTTATCTGCCCAGCATTGGTCTCCTGAGATTGAATGGGAAAGTTGGGTGATTTTTCTTGATGAGAAGTGGTCTGGCTGGGTATGACGATTCACACAAATTCTTCTGAAGAAAGATGAGGTAGTTTCTCTTTCAGGGTCACAAACCCAGACAACATGTATCCCCTTATGTCTGTGCTGCAGTCGCTGTCCTTACAGGAGCTGTATCATGTTGTTTTCTTTATAATTGTATTGTGCGTCAACTTAGAAGCAGTTCATGTTTTGACCTCCTCACACTTCTTGAAAGGCTGCTGTGAATACTTGAGCTTTCACAGTGAGGAGCCTTTTTCTTATTTCTAGCCTAAAGATATTCATAGCTAGCTTCTGGATGAGTTTTTGTGCTAAGAATTCCATATCTTAAACCTCTTCCTTCCATTCTGCCTGGTGTCTGCCATGATGTAGTTGCAGATGGTGGTCAAATCCTCCTTCAAACTTTTACTTTGCATCGCTGAACAAAACTCCCGCACAAGTTTCTTATTATCACACAGCAGCCTTTCCACTCCCCTACTGATCCCTCGTTCTTCAGAAGTGGTTTTCCCACACCAAGTACTTTTCACTACCTCGTGGAAGTACTTTCCCTGCTTTGCCCTTGGATTGAATTTCTTGCCCATTTTACGTTTCTCCTCCTAATCTCCATTTACTTCAGTGCAGCCATCAGCTAAACCAGTAATTGATCTGAAGTACTATCAGATACCCTACTGAAGTCCAGACTTATACGTGTCTGTGATTGTCACATGAAGTTTAGGTGATCAAAACCTCTGAAGGTGAGCATTTTTTTCTCTGTGAGCAGTCCATAGTCTCTTGTACATGATATAAAAAACACAACCCTGAATTAAGATACAAAAGGAAAAACATATTGTCACCCTATCTGCATCCCTCAGAGTGCGGTTCCGCAACTGAATGGTGGTCACTGCATTTAAGTCCACAGTTTTAAACCAGAAGGCCTCAGCTCTCTTTGAGAGTTACAGTGTTGACTGGAGGCTGATGAAGGCTACAGACATATTTGAATTACAGTGGTAGTGCGATATAAAAAACAATACCAGCATGCACACTTTGATTTCTTTGAAGATAACGGAAATATTTCCACTGATGTCCTAGGATTCATTGCAGTTTGTCATGAGTGGCTGATGGCTCTTCTAGCTATAAGTCCTAATTGAGAATTACTATTTACCAGTGGCCTGTAAGACATACACCTGATCTGGTTTTACACCCCAGGCTCCTCTGCCATGAGTTTTGACTGCAGAACCTGAGGCAAACACCGGAGTTTGGCAGCACGTTTGTAGCTGTATTTTATCACTGCTCGCTGCAGAAAGCGTTCATATTTTACAAGTCTGTGGCAAATTATTGCTGCTTTCCTACAGAAATAACCCTGAGGGTTGCAGTTTGGGAAAAGTTGGATTATTTACATTAGGAATACAATCTGTCCGCAAAATCGAGTCAAAATTCCAAGGTTTTCTTCTCAATTCCATAGCTCTGAGTTTTCTTACAGTTAAATATTTTTACAAGATCTTTCTGAACCCTGGGAAGAGTATGACACAATAACTGATAAACAGAAATTTAATTTTTATAGATTCTTTTGGAGATCTCCATTATAGTAGCAAAATTTGAAATTAAATTAAGGTAGATACATGTAGAGACTAGGAAAATTATGTGTGGAAAAAGAATTCTGAAAATTTTTTACTGACAAAAATAGAATCCTAAATGAAATCTCTTACTATGTATTCCAGTATTACCGAATCTCATGAAGGAGAGTAATTTATAGCTTTCCATACATTTGACATCAATAACATGGCGAGTTTTAATAATCAGCAGTGTTGCTTAAAGTTCTGGATTAGAGCAGCAGATACACAGAGAGATTTATTTGTTATATAGAAATTAAATATCCCATTTTGATCTGTTGCTCATCTTCTGAAAACAGAGCTGCTGACAGCAAATTCAGGTTTACAATTTTGGCGTTTCTGCAGGTGGTATGTGGTATTCCAGAATTCCAGTCATTCAAAAAAAGTATGTCGGGCACCTTGTTCTTCTGCATTCAAGAGCCTTAACAAACCATGTATTAATTCTTTTCCAGAAATCTCTTTAATTATATTATTATGCAATCTGAGATAGGTTTTCAAAGAAAGCTGTCACCTCCATTACAGATATAACTGTTCGTTAAGATTTTTAATATTTGTTTTCCGATGAAGAGGGCACTGAGTGATCATGATAAAGCTACAGTAGACTTCTTTTCTGTAAATATGTAGATTTTGTGTTGCAAAAGCATGAAAGGGTGGGGTAGTTGGCAGATCTAGCCTGCAAGGTGTACCTGGAGCGAGGAGGTTCCTGAAATATGGCGGTGCTTCCAGAAGCAATGTGGTGTTTTCCTTCCTCGCTTCAGAATTGGAGAGCAATTGGAGAGCAACATTGCTGTGAGGCTGGGATCAATCCAAGTTTGCTACACCACCGCTGTGGTTTAATGTCATGGCACCTGGAAGACTGAGGTGGGCCTTTCTATCATGTGGGCTCATCTCTAGTGGGTGAATAAATGGAAACAGTTCTGTAGGCCTTGAGACTGTGCTGTTTGGAACTATGTTTTTGTAAAAAGTCTGTAATAAAAGTAAAAGAAAACAGGGTTTTTTGTTAATATATTGTCTAGGCAGTCCTTTCTTAAACGTAAGATCAATATTAGGCTTAGCAAATGATGCTGTTACTTGTGGACCAAGATTCACAGTTCAAGAAAAGCAATATAATTAACCCAAAACAACATGTGTCTGTTATTTATGCATAAACAGGAATTCATATGCAGAAATGTAAGTATTCATTAGTTACAGTGATGTGTTAAAAATGATAGACTTTTTCTATCCGTAGTTCAGGAAAAGAGTTTCACAGATGGGCGGGAGAAATGTCATCCTCCTTCATCAATTTATTACCCTGAAATCTTGCTTTTGGAACAACTGCACATCTGACTGTCAAAACATGCATGTAAGGCATTCTGCGCCCTGCTGGGGTCGCACACAGCTGCGATACAAAATTCCAGCAATCTGGTCTTACCTGCACCCCGCTACTTTAATTACGGGATCTCCTTGGATGCTAGTGAATTAGCTGGGGTCACTCTGTGTCAGCAGTGCCAACTGGCTTGCAGCAGCCAGTATCCATACAATTGCATAGTGCCAGTCTTTAAAACAAACAGGCCAGTTTCAAACTGCCTGGTGAGCATCGTCTTGGGCTGGACTAACAGGAAGTTGTTTTGATCAGTGCTAATTTACTCAGCGCTGTTCTAAAAATCTGTACAGTGTAAACAATTGAGTTTTAGCACCCAGGAGCACTCTTTGGCATGGGTTAATTTACTAGTGTACTGTACAGGCAGAACCTTGTTCTTCAAAAGCAGATACCATAGACACTAAACTGCCCATTTAAGAGTTACATTATTTTACAAAATATCCCTCTTAAAAAGGGAAAGAAATGATTCAAAAGCCATGAAACATAGTGCTTTGATTACAATATGAAAAATGAACTTCGTGCAAGAAAACTAAAATATATTGAAGTAGAATGAAAAGATGTTTACATGTGGATAATTAGGGCATTAAATTACGGCTCTGTTACAGGTATACTAGAGCTATAGTTAGCTGATATCTATGGTTAGTGAAACCTAGCACTGACTGGAGTAGTTTTCCATCAGGTAAATGGTGCGCTGATGCTGGAGGTTATTGAGGCCTGAGCTAGCACCAGGTATATTGATTGACAGCAGCTTTAGATCTATTCTTGATCGTGTTTTTCATTTGTATCCTTTTAATTTCCTCATGGCAAATTCAAAGACATTACTGGCTTGCAAAAACATTGCTTGTTTTTCAGTAACCCGCTCAGAATAACAGGATCTACTTCTTTTTTAGTGTTGCTAGAATTATAGTAATGTTGCTGAAGTTTGTATTCTATACAGGGGTGGCAGATTGATAAAACACTTTTTGCAGATTTTAGCCATTGGCTTTAAGGAAGAAACCTGATTGTGCAAAATTCCTCCCTGCTTCCTTTTAAATTTGCTATAATGGCATTAATTTACAGAGGCACATATAGTGGATTTGTAGAGGTTATTTATTAGTTTGATCTTAAAATAATCACATCTCTAATACTTTAAAAATATTTTTCATACTTTGAAGTTAATGAAAAACTCTTGCTTATTAGGGATTTTTTTTCCTATCTGTTTATGAAATAACTGTGGTCAATAAACTGACAAATGATAAAGACAGGGAGTACATAGAACACAGTGGTATGTAATCATGTCTTCAGACCACTGGACAAACAATAAAACCTTGACACAGCTCAGAGGGTTATAAGAGCTTAAGTAAGTCAAGCAGAGAGGTTCTGTGAGTTGTGCAAAACTACAGAGGAAACGTGAGTCAGTGCTAAGGAAAGGACTGCTAGTTTTTGGCTTCGGTTTTAGGGAAGAGTCTGCTTATGGTTTTCTTTAGCTCTCCTGGGTTTTGGGGGGTTTTTTTCGACTCCTTCTTATGGAGGGAGATAAAAAAGTGTACTGCACCTTGGCAGCTCTGACAGATCAAGTCAGACATATTAAATAAGTTCTGCCCACTGCAATTTTGTGTAATTACTCTGCGTTTAATATGTTTCTTTTTAATTTCATCACACACGAGAGATGAGTTTTCCCGAAAGAGTATATATCCTACACCTTTTTGTTATGCAGCCAGAGGGCTGGTACACAGCGGATGCCTGGTAGGTGTGGAGACTGCAGTGGGAAGGTTCCCTTGCACAAACGGTCTAGGCAATCGCAGGAAGAGAAACAGCATCTTTGTCTTCTGCATGCCAGACATGCAGAAAAAGAAGGTTTATGGCTGTATGATGAACATTATTATTAATGTATGTCAGTTCTTCACTGAATTCAGGTAGTCTCCAAGTGGGCAGCTTTTCTGGATGGATTTTTAAGAGGCCGCTATAGCAAAGCTCTTCTACCTACTCTGATATCGTGGCCTACTTACAGTTTAAGACGACAATTTCATGCCACTGCAAACAGTTGGCTCTCTGCAGAACGCCTGCTCATTTGGGATTTGTGTGGGAAGGTGTGTGTTATCCTTTCTTGCATATACAGAAACGACTGTACATGATTTGCTGTGATTACACCTGGTATAGCATCGTCATCCTTAAGCTGCTTCACTCTTCTAAAAGCAGGAACGTTCAAAAGATAAAACTGTTTCCAAATGTGAAAGAAAATAATTGTGGAGATTGTAGTTAAAACTTCGTATAATCCAATTGCTTAATTTAGAACTTGTCTTATGTGCTGTCTTACAGCTTTGAATATAGTAGACCAGTGAAGAAAATCAACAGATTTGGATTTATGCATCTATGCTGGTGCATTTCTTGAAACTTTTTATAATATACAGATTTATTATCTGACATAATAAATCAAATTAGTTGTATGAAGTACAAAGGCAGGTATTCCTTCTTCCACTAAAACAATGTTCTGTTAAACCAGTGCACACAGAAAACTGTCATCTTGTCTGAGGAGAAAAAGCTGTCTGGTGTCCTTGATCCAGAACATTTCCACAGCAGTGGCTGTTCAGCACTAACCTGAGAGGTATTGTGCACTCCCCTATGAAGCAGCACTGCCCAGGAGGGCAGGTGTGAACTGGGTGTGAACAAGAGGTGCAGTTGGACCTGCCTTAACCATCTCTTTGATTGTCTAGTGCAGCTTTACAAGGGAGCTGAGTTCGTGCATGGAAGCAAGGTCAGTAAGCCAGATCAAGGGCTAGTGAACAGGACAGGCTCACAGAGGGATTAGAGCATATAACAGTAATATGAGGACACTCAACTGCTGCCAGAGCCAGCTCTGCTGTACCTGGTCTGTTCATTGCAATGCTGGAGATCATGTCCAGGGTTGGGATTCAGCTGACATCCAAATCCCTTGTTTGATGAGGAGACATCATGAAACCCAAAGGCTGTGCAGCTCACAATCGCTCTCATAAGTAGAAACAAAGTTATTTTAGGACTTGTCCCCTGCTTGATGACAGAAGGGAATTTGCAACACTGCTGGCAGTGGCCCTGGGCCTGCCAGGGACTGTTCAGGACCCTGGGACCATAGCAGTGTGATCAGGGGTCAGCTGTTTTCTCATCAGTCCTCTTGAACGAAGGTTGGTGCTCTGAGACAGCACACCCTGGAGTGTGCTCATACATAGACATGAAGTGTGCAGAAAGCCAAAAACAGGTCACGTCGTTTTAGTCTAGTTGGAAGAATAGCAGGATTTCAAAGGCTCAAGTGAGAAGCCGGGGCAGAAAATGACATGCATCTAGCATGAAGTAAGAAGGGTAGCAATGTTGATCATCCTTACAAGAAGCAACCCAGGTAACCTACTGAAAGATATCTATGAGAAGGCAGCTGGTTGTTGTTGGTTTCCATTGGTTTTCAGTAAAGTTCAGCTATAACTAGATGCCTAGCACAATTAACAGCAGTGACTGAGCAGAAAAATATGAGAAGTCAGAGAATGTCCAAATCATTTAGATCTTTTTTTACTGGTTGCACCTAGTGCCCTGTATAGTACAGTCTCTAAAGAGCAAGCTTTTTAACTCTGAACCTTCTGATGGAGGCTGAGCAGAGAAGCAGATGTATTTAGGACTCATGTGAAGAGGAAGAAGGGAGGAATTATAGACCAACTACATTAACTATACTCCCCCAAAAAAATCTGCAGTAAGCAGAGGAATATTAGGCATCTAGAAAACAAAGCAGGAAGGTCATCGGCAAGGCAAGTTTTTGTCAAGATCAAGTCATGCCAAATCAGTCTGTTATTTTTTCAGAAGGATGAGAGACGTTGTTAGTAGGGGGTGAACTGAAGATTTCATACATACTTGACACGAGTAAAGCTTTTGGTACTTGTGTCACCTGACAGTCTCACGATAAACTAGGGAAATGTGGACACAGTAATGTGTTTTTAAGTTGAATGGAGACAGGTTGTCTGTACTGAGAGAATATCTATCAGTGTCTCTAAAGATCAAGTATGGAGGTTCAGGAAAAATCTCTGGTCTGCTTTTTTATTGTTCTTGTTGACAGTGTTGAATGATGGCCAGAGTTTTAAGCAGTCTTCAGTTGTCCTTTTGTCACAAAATCTTTCAAGTTGGATAGTAAACTGAATTATAAAAGGATAAAGCAAAGAGCAAAATGAACCCTTGCCAGCAATTAGAAAGAAGCTTTCAAAAAAGAAAAAATCTTTCTGCTGCAGTCGCAATTAGAGTGACAGCAATTGTTCCATCATAAGCTGCTGTTGTGTAACATGGTAAAAGCCCAAGATAAAGGCTGCCTTTATTTTAACCGGGAAGTCTTTCAGAAAAGGGCCTGTATATTGTTCCCCCCTAGAGTCATGCTGAGTCTGTCCTCAGTGTTTGTCAAAGAGTAATAAAACTATCATACTGAATTTTGCTAGAATGTATTTCTCCCAGATTATCTGAGATGCTTTACACTAATAACACAGTACTCCACTGTGTGCCTCAAGCACAGCTAATTCACCCACCTGACCTACTTACATCTCATTGGCCAAAGCAGCTGGAAAACAAGTGTGATCAAAGGATGCACAAATCCATTTTTTCATTATTTATTGTATTTCCTTTGCATTTCAATTCACTGATTTATATACAGACTGCTCAGGGTCTCTAGTGTTTCCATTTTACTTTTTCATGTTCATTCTCTTGCTTCATGGAGTAGCTGTACGTTCCTGAAAATTGGTACTGTCCCTAATTATAGCACCTGCCTTGATGTGGTGTTAAAAAAAAAAAAGTAAAATCAGAGCTGAAGCTACGTCAGAAAGGATAATTTCTCTTCGCCATGCCATTGGTCAACTGCTTGGTTGAAACCATGGTGCATGGAGAAGACTTTTTCCACAAGGTCTTCTTTCACAGTCATTGCTATGGATCCCTTTCAAGTTCAATACCAAAGGATCCCTTTCTTCCATCTCCATCTCATCAGGCCAGACAAAGCGCTGCTATTCTACGAGTCAGTCTTACATTTTAGTACATAGATGTTAACGACATAACTAGAGCTAAATATATCCATGTAATGTTGCCATGGAAATACAGAATTTTGATGTAAATATAAATTTGCTGTATCCACCTTATTTCACTAACACAAATTAGTAAAGCTGCAATTGGAGAACTGCCATTATTTTCTTTTAGTGGTTGGAATTGTCTACAGAAAATCAGAAGAAAGTGAATCCAGGACATTTTAGCTGCTATAAGAGTATCATGTCATGATCACATTTTATGTGCACGCTGTTAAACTGTTGTACAGCACTGTGCGTCTGATAACTCTTCATACAGCCATAGAATTCAAATATTTACCAAGCTTCATCAATATCTTATAGATGGGGAAAGTGATGTAATTCAGAACTGTCTAGATCGTAAAGTGAGTCAGTACGCTGCTCTGGCTTTGTATCTGTCCATCTTCTAATTTAATCATTAAGAGACATAGCGTATAAATAGTAGCTATCTGTTTTACATTGAGACTATGCAGTGCCCAAAGCTGTCCTCCAAACTGGGGAAGTCTTTGAACTTACGCCGTGGAGGCACTGCCTGCAAAGGAGCGTGATGCATGAAATAAATATGTGAGAAAAAAGTGAAGAGCAATCAAAATAGAGCGTGTATAATCTGAAATAAGAGTTATACAAAGTGGATTATGCTAATTTAACTGAATCTGTATCTAAATCAAGATGGTTTAAGTCAGAATACTGTTAACTTATATACAGCACAATGTAATTACCAAGTAGTCTTCAATACCAGGAGCTACATGGGAACAGGGAAAATGTGCAAACAAGTTCCAGGGTATTTACCAAGTAAAGGAGCAATGCTGAAAATGGACACAGTCTTGGAAGTTACCCATCCTAGCAGGCTGTGGAACAGGAGGCGTGCTTAGTGAATGGTGCACAGGTGACTCAGGCAGGAGGACAGGAGGTTGCTGTGAGTGCTGGAGACCTTTCACGACAAGGAGGCAGAAGTCCAGGCAGGGGTCTTTTCTGTCAGAGGACAGGGGATCCACAAAGCTAGCTGCTTTCATGTGGTTGAAGAATGGGATTTGAAACACTGGGGGCAGGGGGTTGTCGATTTTGCTCTTTTGTCTATTATTTCTCAACAAAACTATTGACCACAGTGGCCATCCTCAAAAAAATTTGGCAGGAGGCTAGGCCTCAAAGATGCCAACAGCAGGTCTGTGAAACATGTGATCTGGTAGCTTGGGACAGCCCTGGCTGCATGCACGGCTGATCCATGTATTGTCTCGTGCTCAAACATGAAATCAAGCAAGAGAAACAGTAGGAAAGAGAGGACACGAGCAGCCAGGACTGAGATGAGGGATTGTAGCAACTGTGACAGGATCTGTGTGGACCATAGGGTGAGGTCAGAAGAGATGCTATGGGTAGGCAGGAATTCTGAGCTAGGATGCTGGGGAGATAAGGGGAGGTGTGGTGGAGAATACAGGAGTAGCTGCGGGTGTTGTGAGGAAGGGTCGCAAGAGAGAGATCTCAGACTATTGCTGTGGCAGTCTTTGAAAGGTGTGGGCTAGGTAACTGAGGCAATTAACGTTGGGGCATCCATGTCCTGTGAGTTTCCTGCTAATGGTGGGCTGGGTAGAGAAGGGACATTTTCCTACATGGGGTCTTATGAGTTTGTAATAAAAAAAGAGTTCATGCTGCAAGTTCAAAACGAAACTGTTAAAAAGTCAGTCAGTCATGAGTCGCAAGCATGGTTAGCAGATGTCGTCGGTTATGAGTCTTGCTATGTCGGAGAAGGAGGCCTGTAACCCAGTGTTTCTTTGTGTCTTAAAAGAGAAGAAAATTTGAAAATTTTCCCCAAAGTTTCCCTCCCACAAAAATGCAGTTCTGGGAAGAGAAGAAAATTTCAGTATTTTCAGCCTCCCACCATAAAATGTTTTCAAGATTATGGACATGTGTGAAAAAAGGACCTGCTAAAAGACTGCAGTCTTGGCTGGAACATTTCTTTGCACAAATTTGGTCAAAGCTTTTGATACAAGTGAATCGGAAGTGTCTGCTTTCCACTGAGCCATCACAAAATGTCTGATCCTTCTCACTCCTAGAGAGTCAGCTAAACCCATCTGCAGCACATGAACACATCTTTTTCTGTCCATGCCAACTTGATTGCTTTTGGTGCACTCCCTGTGTGCTGCTAGTATCTCTGCATGTCAAACATATCAGTGCTATGTTGTAGGAGCATCTTTGCTATGGTTATGTCTTCACTAGCAGGTAAAGATGTATTTTTATCCTGGGTGGACATGAATGTGTGCAGCCACACAGATGTGACCACATTAAATGATATAGCAGCATGCAATCCATCAGTTTCCGTGTCTTGTTGCCTGTGTTTATGTTGCATAACTGATAAGCTGTCTCATTGTAGAAAACCCAGCTGGGACAAGCACTTAGATTTCACTGTGAAGTAAAGTAGATGAGAGCCTTTGGCTGATCTCCACAAGCCACATAATGACAAATACTGCAACTTCGGGGTTTAGTGAAAGTCAACAATTGACATTTCTTACACTGTAAGAAACACATGCTTAAAAAGCACTCAATTTCACTAAAACAATGCCCAAGGAAAGAGCTATGTATTCTTGATGTTATTTAATCTTCAACAACTTACACTAAAATTCCAATGAGATACACAGTCTAGAATTCATCTCAGATGCTGACTCAAGTGCACACTGTAGCGTGCTTTCCATGTGAATATTTGACCATTTGTCATTTGATGCATAACAGTGCACTCACACAGGTTTTTTTAATAGTGAAAAGACAGCTGAAAGAGATGCTACTAAAATGTAGACCAAGAGATTTGCAAGATAACGTGATTCTACCCTTAAGCACCTTTCTTCCAAGGCTTCAGATGTTTCTGCTGAATATTTTATCAACCAGAAATACAAGAATTTGTTTCACCAGTCTATTGTATATTTTTTATACGTCTGTCTATAACAGTGTAAGAGGCAGACATATATTCCAGAAATTCATGTAAGACATGAAAGGAACAGCTTTGAAGGAGTTCAGTGGGGAGTGAATTCACATGTACTGCATGTGCTTCGGCAAGACAGATGTCCTTTTGAGACTGCAATTGGGTGGTTGAAAAGCCTTGAGAAGTCTGCTATAGGGGCATCAAGGATTTTATAGTTGGCCCAGGACACATACTGATCCTTTCTGCTCAAAGGTGTCTGTTCGATAGTTTGATAGTTGTATGACCATTTTCTCATCTCTCAGAATGTTACAACATGCAGAAGCTACCCCCCTCTGAGCCAGACTTCTATTTCTTCAGCATCTGTTAGATTACTTCTTAGAAGCTACTGCCATATTTAAAAAGTCAGTAATACTTTCTGAAGTGTTTTTCTTCTCAGATAGACGTGATGCTATCTTTGCCTTCCCAAATTTTAGTTTCCTATTCAGATTACAGTATGCATCGAAGGATATGGTGCTGAGCAGGTTCACAGAAAAAAACCTGCTGAAAATCATTTAAGTGACTCTGTGTCGCACTCATAGCAGATCATTAGGAATATGTTAGCTCATACTTGACCATAACATCTTATTCTCACTTAAATGTTTTGGCTTTCTCTCTTTCTAGTACCTGCACGCAAATGGGATCGTACATCGTGACTTGAAGCCAGAAAATCTACTCTATGCAACGCCAGCACCAGATGCACCACTGAAAATCGGTGAGTAGCATTAAATGTATCCTTCCCTAATTCCTTTGTACCAGTAATACATGCCAACTGATGCTTACAGTATATACGTCTCACCACCACTTTATTCGAAGGTATAATGCTTTTATACTCAAATGAACAGCATGTTACTTCTTTAGCAGTACAGCCATGTGTGATGTTTTTAAAACCAATACAAAACTAGATGCTTGCTGAGAGAATTTATAGCTAAAATTGTGCAAAACATGGCAGAGAATAAAGCGCTTCAAGAGGATTAAGAAGGATAAGATCAGCCTACAGCTGTGTGCACCACTTCTGTGCCTCCTTTTTTGTAAAACTAGTATTTAAGAGGAAAGATTCATTGGCATGAAAGTACAAATGTGCAGATAAATGGTAGAGATCAAACTGAGCAAGGCTGACTTCTGTTTTAAAGGCACGTTTGAAAAGTAAGAAGAACTGATCTTTGCAAATTGCGTAGGGAAGCTATCTCAAGCACAGTCAGCACCGTGGTGGGGGATGAGGAGGGACAAGGTGACTCTAGGCTCTCCTGAACGGGGATCTACTGTGCCAGTTCTGTTGGAGATTGTGGCTGCTAGCAAAAGGCATGACCTCCAAAAATGCTAGGTGTGCCCAGTTTTTACTGAGCAAAGAGGAGCTCTGTACAGTGCTCCTGAACTGTACGTAACCAGTTTGGAAATATCTCCTTATTCTACTTTACTGGGGAGCACTGTAACATGGAAGAAGTGAGTTGCCACATTCGTTAGGCTGCTGTTCATCATGGGTTTCAGGAGCCAGATGTCCATGAACTAGTCTCAAACAATTTAATATAAATTTCTAGGAAAGTCTTGCATCTGAGAATGAAAGAGTAGTATCTTAATTTACATTTTATCATATCCTAGTTCTTTCCTGGAAAGGCTCTAAACATGGTAGTTTAATGCAACACCCAGTGACCTGGGTTTGATGGCCAGAGTGGTGCAGGGGCCTCTGAAGCATTTTCCTAAATGTTGTGATTATTCATATAATTATGAATAATTAAGATTAAGATTATTGCCTTATTTAAATTGAGGTCTGATTTATAATGAGTGCCAGTGTTTATAAAAGTAAAGTATATTTCTGTTTAGATAAATAATAAAACATAAATTATAACTATTTAGGGAAGAGAGAACCCTAACTATTAATTCCTAGAATAAAGTATGAAGTATTTTTATCCTAATCTTGAGTCAAAACATTTGCTTTTATATTCACTGTAACAAAACGGAAATACTTTCGTTTTACTTTATTTAAGGCCAGATCGTCATCACGTAAATTGAAATTTGAAGAAGCTGAGTTTATTCTTAGTGAAAACTGGAAGAGTTGTGAATACCTCCATTTTTATGTATTTAAAAAAATGAATCGTGCAAGTATTATATGTAACATCATGAAGGCTCTTGCTCTCTGAGTAGAAATTCAGGGTGGAAGCACTGCAGAAAGGATGACCAATACTTCTTCCGGCACAATCTCCATACACCTAGAAGGCCTCTATCAAAATACTGCTTGGATTTATCTTGTAGGGACTGAGTACTCTGACCCTTGTCTAAGACATCACTAATGCACCATTTTTTAACCCCAAATTGTTCTGATAATTTTGTTGGATTACTCACAGAGTAATATACGTGTAGATATCTATATGTATATACATGTAATACACATGTATATATACACCTCTATATATAACTAAAATGCATTTCTGGGTCACTGTTTATACGGCCTTAAGCATACCGTTGTATTGGCTTTGTGCAGTTCAGGATAAAATACAAGCTACATTTCTGTCCTTCAAGAGCCAGGAATACTTGCTTGTACCGACAAGTTTTGTTTCTAGATTGTGCTCTGGGTAGATTCTTTGAATGGATCCTTATCTCTGGAAATGACAGTACTGTTCATTTAATGCGCAAATGTTCATTTAATGACATATACAATGTAAAAAAAAGTGATTTTACAAGGAAGTAAGAACATTAATATTCCTAAACAATCTTAACAGCTGACTTTGGACTTTCCAAGATTGTGGAAGATCAGGTGACCATGAAGACAGTTTGTGGAACTCCAGGGTACTGTGGTACGTTGTTCTGTTGTCTACAGTATGCTGCACTTAATGTGAGGATGTTGCATTTTCTCTTTCCAAGGTGAAATGCTTCTTCCTAAAGTCAAAATTCAAAAATCCCCTAAAAAGCAGAAATAAATAACCAAAATTCAGAACTGGCACTGGGTTAATTTTTTCTAAACTCATATTCTGTAGCACTGAAGCTTAATAATCAAATACTGTGTTATGGTGCAAGTTCATTACTTGCATGGAAATAAGTTTGACCATTGTAGAAGTGCTGAAATTGCTAAAATAGCACTGGAGAAGCATCAGCTGAAATCTGTACCGTGAAAGTCATAATGGAAAACACTAAAAATGTATAGAGTTCATAACAATTTTGAATATTTAAATATTACAGTGCATGTATCTTAAAGTATTTTATTTTAACATAAAGGAAAACAAATTATTCCTTAGAGTCATAAATCAATCCTCTAAACACAAAATGTTTCATCAAATACATGGTTTAAATGCATGACTCAGACCATTCTGGTCCACACTCAAGTAGGACCTGTTTACGGAAGTGTGAGTGTACTATCAAGAGCGCTTTGTGCTAGATCTTGTCTTGAGGTGGCTAGTGTAGATCTAGTCATCTCTTTCAGCAGTAAAGAGGCTTTGGCACGTTCAACTAATCCTCTGTTCTCCTAAACAAAATAAGAATGAAATCATAGGTTTGCTTCAGTTTTACCAAGAGAGTGAGAGTCAGCACTCCACCGCTTATCAAAACGACTAATCTGCCTGCATGTTCACAGTGCTTCAACAAGCATGAGTTTTTGGATGACTTCAGAGCAAACGTCTGACTTGTGAGCTCAGCACTGTATTACACAAGGATTGCAGTTTTAATTCTTACAGTAATTCAGAAATTAGGGGATTGTATACTTAATGATATTGGGTTTGTATTTTTCTAGTTGGTGGCCTTTAAAGAGACTTTTTACTTGTTTAACTGGGGAAGATGTGCACAAAGTTTAGGAACTGTTTCATCTCAGTTCCCCTGTTTTTACATGTTTCTGTTTTTCATGAAATCACGGCTAGTTCATGCTTCTCAGTCTTGTGGCTTTTAATAATGTAAGGCATCTAATTTAAATGCAAGAAAACAGCCACTGATACTCAGAATTGAAACAAATTTTCATATAATCACATTTAGGTAAAAATGTGTTCACTCATTGTCATGTGGGAGAGTGAGGTTTTGATAAGCAAGTGAGAAAATATAGTACTGCCAACGGTCTGTGAACAACTAGGAATGTGCATTTTTTTCTCCATTGCTTTGGGGAGAAAATAAGTGGGGCAGAGAGTGAACACTATACTTGCCATATGCATTGCATCTGGGAAATAATGCCATAGCTGTGCTGTATGTCAGGTATCAGTCATCCAAAGAGGACATAACTAAAAGCAACCCCCAAAAATTCAAAACCTAAACCCCGAGTTCAACCCTGTAACCTGCCACAGTAGGAAGTAAGCAAACATACAACTGATCTTGAAAAAGATAATTTAAAAGACGATGATACGTTGCCAAGCCCCAGCAGCGAGCCTCCTGAGGCCAGAGCATTTTTCTCTACACATGGGGCAGCAGTGGGAGCTTGTCCTGTCACAGGAGGGCACATGCCCACCCGTGCCATCCCCTATACACAGCAGACTTTTCTTCAGCAACCGCGTCCACAGGTTGGAGGTGACATCACAGGCCTGTAGGATGCTCCATCCTCCTGGATAGGCTCTGGCCTGCCCTTTAGGTGGGTGGTCTGTGAAGCAGGGCTGGCCCCTGGTGGGTTCTGGCTCAGCTGTGCAAGGCTGAGCAGCCAGCAGCTGGACGGAGCCTTGCAGACTGCCTGGCAGCTTTCAGCAGGGCATCCCGTGCAAGCCGTCGGGCTCCTGGTACAGCACCCTCGTGCACTGCTTCTCTGTCAGCGAAGGAATAGCTGGACCTGCACAGAAGCTCTCCTGGACTCACAGAAGCAGAAAATGAGCCAGGAATGAATCCTCCAGTGCCAGAATATGCAAAAGAAGGAGCCTCTCTGGCAAAAGAGGATTCCAAGTGTCCCTGCAATATGTTCACCCTTCATTACAAGCCATTTCCATGCCAGCACTCCAGCTAATGGCCAGGGAGGCTGTTGATCTTGCTTACAGCAGGACAAGCCAGCTGGGCTTCCCGTGGCGGGTGTTCACCTCCAGCAATCCATGTCATCTTGTGGAGAAACCTGCTGCTGCCATTGTTGCTGAACTCTAAATCCTGACTGGGCTTCTACAGGAGGCTGCAAATTGCTAGCAGTGTGCTAGGTATTAAGCATCTCGGATATTTTTGGACAGAGCTGAGCCAAGCCATGTGGAAACTAAAGACTTGGCATTTCCTTTTATAACTGTAGAAGCAAAAGAAAGCAGGCGTTGGAGAAGGCTGTAAGATTACCCTCTTGCCTCATAGCACAGCTTATAATATTCAGGTGACATATCCATTACCTTTTATGATATTCTCTGCCAAACACACACAGATGCCAAGTATGCTTTAGCATAGCACAGAATTCCAGTCTGCTCAGATTTGTGAAACTGTACTTGGTGTATTAAATAGTAATATTCTGGTTGTCTTCTCTCATGACAGATACTCTATGAATGGCTTTAAATTGTAGTTAGTATTTAGCCCTTTTTACACCTGTCTTTGTATACTATAAAAATAGGATAAGACTTATTCCCATGGAAGAGCATTTAAGAATAGGGATGACTTGGTGGGATGGGTTGAGGCTGAATGTGCTGAGACAAGAAGAAGGTATATACAGACATGGACCTACAGACAGGAACATGCAATCTTTGCTTAACTGACCATGTAGAATTTCTGGTGTCTGGAAAACATTCAAGCTTTACTTTCCAGAACTGAAGTAAACGCAGGAGGAATATTGTTGAATTATGAAATTAAACTATGAATAATTGATAGTCACAGGCTGCCAGCTCCCACATCCTGCCCACCCAGCTATGAGCAGCTTTTCCAGAGAAGACACAGCAACAAACACATACTGGAGTCTGGATACTTTGGCATCAAGATTTAACAAGGTACAGTCTCTGGGATGTGCCGAGTGCTGCAGAGGGCTGTAAACAAGAAGATGGCCACAAAGAACTTACCTTCCAGACATTGTGATTCCAGTGAACTTAACAAGAAGGGTATAAACAATTTCTGACAGTAGCACATAAAAACAAGCCAGTGCAGAGCGGTGATTCATGATCAGTCTGTTGCACCCAACATCTAATGGCAATGTATCAGTTAAATCCATTCACCAAAAGAAAACTTGTCGAAGTACTAAAAATTTGTATCAGCAAGATGTATAACTGTGTAATCACAGTCCAGAGAGCAAGGCAGACCTGTGTATACAAATCTTTGGTTTCCTTTGTGGCCATTTGACAATACTGAGGTGGAAGGAGGAGAAAATGCGAGAAGACATCCCAAGTAACATTGCATTCTCTAGAAGAAGAAGCACACTCGCCATTAAACAGGAAGACTGTCCTATTTACTTCAGGTCTCCCCACATGGCATTAACAAACATGTCAGGAAGAGCAGTGGTTAAGATCTCTTTTCCTGGTCTTTGTCCATCTCTTTCTTTAAGGCTATTGGCTGCTTTGCCTGCAGGGTGTCTGTTAGCTACGGGTTTGTCCTGCATTAACATCAGTTGGGATCTAGTGTCCATTCTCAAAACCAGCCCCTTCTGTTCATCAGTTTACCTAGCAGAAGAATAAGGAGGGAAGGAGAGTCTGTGCTTAGACTTGTTAGCATTTGTCCAGCTGCCAGTTGTACAAAAGTTACATAACAAACTTAGTGATTGGTATCCTTTGCGTTCTATATTAACACGTTGCAAAAATTGTCAATGTGTTCTCTGCATGGTAAGTACTTCAGGTAAGTTGAACAAGTCTGAGCCAGCTGCCTGGAGGCTGTTAGGGAGTTGTGTATACTCTGATTAAAATTGTGCTTGAAGGAGCCTTGCTTCCCTAGAATGTTGTATCACAGTCCTTGGGAGAGCTAGCTGCAGCGAAGGAGACCTCCCACAGGCTGATAGCAAAGCAGGGGTGTGCCAGCAGCCTGGGTCAGTCTGGACAGGCAACCAGAGCTGAGCAGAGAGCAGACATACATTTTGGGAAGCCCCAGCTCTTCTTGGTCCTGCTGCTTACGGCTGTGAATGCAGGAAGAGGTGCATGTGTGTGACAGTGTTGACGCATCTAGATGCAGCAAGTCCACTGTGCCCTGCAAGTGTGGTAGCCATCCCACAGGGACCTTAGGGCTGGTGGTCCTATGGCCTGTGCTGCCATTCTGTGCATCTGATGGGTATCGGTACAGATAGCGTGGTTGCTGAAAAGGGCTACTGATACATGGAAGTGTGGCTTAGCAGTGTCTTCTTAGTTATTTTTTTCCAAATTAGTTGGGCATTTTTATCTCTGGGCAAAAGGTGAGGGAGGGAAGGGCGTACCCTCTGTGTGTATGAAGCGATTCCATTTCTTTTCTCTGGAGATGTGGCATTTTCATCCTGCCATCTCAAGAGCTCTGCCCAGGGAGGTTTGCCCAGTCAGAGGCAGACCTCAAGGGTTCACGGGGCTGTGAACCCTGGTGGCACGGGGGCCAGAGGTGCTTGAGGTAGGCACATCATGGTTTGAGTGTGCAACCGTGCACATTTTTAGTCAACACACAGGAGCAACAAATACTATCTGAAGGATATAGTGGTCCACTCAGCCGTCCTCACGGTGTGTCTGTCAAGCTGCTTGGGCAGAGATTCAATCCTCTTTACCACTGCAGAGATGGAGTACCCAAGACTGTCTGGCCTTTCCACCTGCTCCACACTGCAGCAAAGGCAATTGCCTGAAATAGTCTTACCTTTCATTACAATTAAAACAGCATACCAAAAATAAAGCCCAAATAAAGTACCAAGTAAATAAGTAGAACATTGAAGTAAAAGTACAATCTCGGTTGTCACATTGCAGCTCCAGTGCTGCTGTAGCTTTCTGTGGTTCCTGTCACAGATCTAAAAAGCAATTTGAAACAGAAATCCACCTTTCATTTTATTTTGTCTCTGCTTGGACATAACTTCTGTTGCTTTATATCTAGTGAAGGGAATCATTTGTCTAATTAAGGGCTTAAAGGAGCAGGCCATAACTATCTCAAAGACACTTACAAGCATGCAGGGAGTTTAAATAATTGACTTTGTGATTGTTTCTGCTTTCAATTTTCATCTTATTGACACATGTTTTATCATCTACAGCACCAGAGATACTACGGGGATGTGCCTATGGCCCTGAGGTGGACATGTGGTCTCTGGGGATTATCACCTACATCCTGTAAGTGCAGACAGTGTCACAGAATGGTTCATTTGTGAGCACCTGCAGGTTTTTATGCCATTATGAGCTGTGCTGTTGGAAGAGACAAGATCCTGAGCTTTAAATATGATACTCCTAATTTTATTTAAGTAAGTCAAATCCTAGAGGAGCATGGCAAAACACTCAGATTATGTATTTGATAAATATAACACTTGTTCCTGAACAGCAGCAAGGTCTATGCAGAATTGTGGTACTAATGTGAATGAAGAGCAGTGAAGCTGCTGAAGGCAAAAATACAAGCTTACTAGTGTCAGAAAGCATAATTCTTTTTTCTCATTCACACAAACTGTAAGATACACTATGATCCTAAGTAGCTTCAGATGGAGCGAGGAGAAGTTGACACGCTTGTGGTTGTTTCGCAGAGCCAGTGAATATTCCAAAATGCAGCTGCCCCATCTGTGTCAGCCACAGACACTGCGACAGGTTTGGCTGCAGCTTCAGTGTTGCTGTCTCACAACATCTCAGCCAGGAGGCAGGGAACAGCCCTGCATTCTCTGTCTGCAAATGAGTCTGTGTGTTGAGTGATTAATGCTGAAGTGTTCGACTTCTTTCAAAGGTAACCAGAGACACTGTTGACAGAGGGTTGAGAGTGATGCTAGCCATACTTACTTTAAACAGATGAAGTTAAAACCGTAGACCAAAATTTTCAAACAGTTGTGCTAATGGTAGGCACTTGTGTCTGCATCTTAATGTGGCTAGTCCTAATTCAATTGGTAAGCATCATAGTTATTTTATTGTATCGATGGAATCTTTCAAAGGAAGATTATCAAGAAGGGAATATTGTATCTGATGCATTGGCACTTGTCTTTATGGGAGAATAAATAATTTCAGTTGGCCACACCAACACTCAGATGGCTTGTATAGTTGTATAGAAAACTTTCAGGATGCCTTTTATGGGAAGAAAACAGGATTTTACGCATATACGTTAAAGATATGGAGGATTTTATACATCTGGGCCATTTTCTTTCCCCTTTTAGAACTCATAAACTGTGTCCAGCAAGAACAGTGTGTAGGAATACAGTTATTTTCTTTATGTCTTTTGGAAAGAAAGAATTATATTTTCTAGGGTATGTATTAAAAGAAGTTCTTGTAAGGATACATAAAGACTAATGGACATATCAGAAAACACTTTTTGTTCTATAGGTAAGCTTCAAAGGAGTCACAGCTTTCCATTTGGACGCCTGTAAATAATAGGCTGCAATATTCCTATTTGCCATTTTGGTACCTGCTCCTTCTAAAATGAGAATCTTTGTCTCAGGGCCTGGTTTAAGTCTGTAGAAGATCATATCTCATATATTGTCTGACGGGTGATCATCTCTTGGCAGGTCTGGTGGTCCACACATGGCAGAGAGATGTGAAATTTGCAGCAGATTTGTCCCTAAGATTGGAGAGGTGTCTTTTGTTGTCCCTTTACAAAGATATCTAGGTTAAGCCATGAGCTTGCCTAGTTATTCAGTGATTGAGGGCTAGCTGTTGTACTCAAAACTGGCTTTCAAGTGTAGGCAAGCTGCAAGCGAGAACGTACAGCAAATTCCTGTTTGAATATATGGAGTGGCATTTGCTGTATGCAGCATTTCAGAAACCTTCACCACTATTCAGGAGATGCTCCCAAGCTGCTTTAAACCTCTACACTGGTGTAAACACAAGCATGTGAGGTCCTGTTCTGTATGGAATACCATCAGTATGGATAATCCTCTACTTCTTCCTCCTTCTGTTCCCCTCCTTCTGCCCTCTCAAAATCCGATTTGACCTACAGACACAAGCCAGGGAAAAATAATGCACTTGGCCATCTCTTCCATTTAGCTTTAACAATATCCCACATTTAAAATTTTTCTAGTGGGGTAAAGCTTTGTAGATCAACATTTCTGATGGATTATAAACTGAGACCTGAAAGGTACCTGTACAGTAACTAATTCATTAATCCTGCAGCCTAAAGGACAGTGTTGCTTGTTAGTAGAGGGAATGGACTTAATGTACCTTGAAAAAAATACATTGCTTTATGTGCCTCCAAAGTAGAGTGGATGTAAGAATTAGCTACCATGCTACATAAGATGTGCATAAAACTCTATCGTCTCACCAACACAAAGTGGACTTCCTGTGTCCAAAGTTTTTTAAGAAAAACTTTGCCACATATTTTGACAGAAGAATTATTCCTGAGACAAATATATTAAGACCTATTGATGCTAACTGTCATAATTCCATGGAAGCCGCATTTATAGTTTTAACCGTAAAGAGGACTAGTCCTTTTGTGTTCCTGCAGCAGGTTAGAAATGCTACTGCACATTTGAGATGCAGACAGTGGTCAACAAATACAGAGGCTTTGCCTGGAGTCAAAATCACATGGGTTTAATTACAGGTGGTTTTTTATTAACTTACTTAAAAGGGGACAAAACACTGTCTGGTCATTTCTAATTGATTTTTCAATTACATTATTCTTTACTTGGTAGGTAATTGATTTAAAATGAATCAGCATAATAAAATGAAATTTCGTAATGAAATGAAGACAAGAGCAGCCACGCTGGGTCTTACCCTGTTTTAATTTGTCTGATTTGAAATCACACCTCTATTTTTATTCATTTAATTCGGCATGAAGCAAAAAATATGTCCGCTGAAATGAAATTTTTTTTTTAAGTAGAACCATATCCATAGAAATTGTTAATAAGACAACAGTAGGTGATAGTAGAGATTTATGTTGAAGATATTTTCAGGAGTAAATAGAGAATCACTTAGAAGGCTTCCAACATGGTCACAGCAAACCTTAAGCATGGTCTCCCTGTATCAGTTATCTGGTATCCAGAAGCTAGTTTTGGCTGAACCAGTTGGTGGCCCAACAACCCTGTTCAGAAAAGGTACACCATGGAGACAGGAGCTGACCTGGAGCAAGCTCAGAAATGGTGGTAGGAGGGGCAGGCAAATGGGAGGGGACAAGCAGGGCGACTGTGACTTGCTCCCATCTGCTGAAGCACATGGTATTTGGAGGTTGGATCCTCGTGTTTCAATCCACCTCTCACAGACCTGGAAATTAATAATGCACCCTGAGTGTGCTTATAGTGGAGTTTTTCTTCTCTTCAGCGGTGCAAAGAGGTGATGCAGCTGTTCCATCCTTGGAGACAGAGCACACCGCTCCCAAACCCACATTTTTTCCTTGAACATCTGTTTTCTTTTTCAAGACAATAAGCATGCTGATCAGGTTTAAAAATATAAAACCAAGTTAAAATGTAAGGTTAAATTTTCTAGATTTGTTGCTGTGTTGTTCTTTATGGCCTGCTGGTGTTTTCCTGTCATCAACCTCATTGCTTCTTGCATTTTCGGGAGGCAGAATAGCAGACATTCTTTCTTTTAGCTCAGAACACTTACTGGTTGAATAGGGAATTCTCTTTAAAGCATCTGTTTATGTGTGCAGGCATGATTAAAGTGCAATGAAGGGACAGAAAAGGATATCGTATAAATGGAAACCGCTTCTACGAGTTTGCTTTCCCCAGGACCAGCACTGTGGATCTGTGTCAGGATCTGTATTATTCGATACATTTATAAATGCAGTCATTAGTGAGATTACAAAATTTTGTGATAATATGTAGGTTACCTAAGCAAAGATAAGGTCTGATATAAAACCTGCCAAAGATTTTTACATTTTGTGGGTGATAGGATGTAAGAACATACAATGATGAACATAATGAAAAAAACAGTCCTAACCGGACATATGAAGATTTTTAATTTCACAGGTAAAATGTGGTTCCTCAGGTAATTCCTATCCTTCCTATCCTTCAGGAAGGAAGGATAATTGCTTCTCATAATTGCTTTATGAACATGTTAACTCTGTCTTATAAACAATAAAAAAAAGCAGATCCAAGCTCAAGAAGTGTTAGCAAAGAAATGGAGATTGAAATAGCATACATCGTTGTGCTAATTTGCAACTCCATGGTGTGCCCAAGCTGAATGGTGTTTACACCCACTTCAAAAAGATGCACAACTAGAGAAGCCTCACAGAAGAGAGCAGGGATGAGCGAAGGTTTCGGCTGAGGAATGACTATATAGTCTCAGGGACTTCAGCCTGAGACCAGCAGAGCAAAGAGCTGCTAGAAAATATTTATCGGTGTGTAAAAGGTAAACGGATATCAACTGTTGCATGACTACTTATAGTGAGTTGCACAGTGGTCTAGAGGACATGAAATAGGGCAAGATAATACCAGGAATTATTTCTAACAACCCAAGACTAATTAATATTTGATAAATTTCTTTCTTTTTTATCTTGCAGACTTTGTGGCTTTGAACCATTTTATGATGAAAGGGGAGATCAGTACATGTTTAAGAGAATCCTGAACTGTGAATATGACTTTGTGTCCCCCTGGTGGGATGATGTGTCTCTGAACGCTAAGGATTTAGTAAGTAAAGGAGAAATGAGACTGGAATATCTTTGCTGATACATATCTGGCTAGTATCAATTCCACTGAGAAAAGGAGTCCATTTTGGGGTGGAGGCAGAATAATTGGTTAATTAATTGTTGATATGGCTCCTTGCTTTTCTTCGACTTCTCTCTGGTATATTATGGAGCTGGAAAATATCTCTTATTAGTCCGCTGCTGTAATTTTGCACTCAAAACCATGGATGTTCATATCCTTCTGTGAACTATGCTACAAATTGTTGACAGCTGTCACTGGGTTCATGCATGCCTGCCGTTCATGATAACTCTGAGGCGTTTCATTGTTCCTCTCTGCAGGGCAACCACCTTCAGGGGAATGTAGAAACAAGCCCTGTATTTTGTGCCATTTTCAAGGTTGAACTTTGGAGGAGGAATATAAAAAGGAGTGAAGTTCCCCCTCACCCCGGTCTTGCTGATAGCCTTTTTCTATCTGTTTAAGCTTTCTCTCAGTAGATGAGGAAAGACTCATTGCTTTTAAATATGGTCCAGTAGCAAAGTTCAAGGGCTGGTGTTCTATCTGCACTGTATTCCTTTATTACTAGATAAAGTAAGTTGGATCCAGGAGATACTGATCTGCAAAGATAGGTATGCTTGAGTTTGATTTTTAGTCAACAGTAACTTGCAGAATTCAGTTATTTCATTAGCACTGCAGTCACAAATGCGCAGTTCCATATTACTTACACAAACGGTATCATAAAATGCTACATAATTAGTGTTTATAAAGTACTTCAGTATGGCTCAGATGGAAGAACTGTACAAGTTCAACACAGTTTTTTGTTGTTGTATAAGAGGTGAAGTTTTTCTAAGGTCAAAAAAATATGTAATCAAAAACCAGATGAACAGAAGCCTGCTGCAAAGCTGCTCGTTTATTGTATACGAGCACTTTGGTCCAAACCAGTCTCTACTGTTTTGCTACAGTAAAGCTCAGATTTTCATGTTTTAACACTGTATAGAAAGCTGTAGATAAGGATGAAGACCGTGAAACTCATGCTGTGTTCAAAACTCATGCTGTGTTCTGGGCTTTTCAGTTGAAGAGATTTGCTTTATGCAACCTCTTCTGTGGATGCACAGCAGTATTCATCATGATGACTGTTTTCCTGCACCCATTTCAGGGCACTGTCTTTTTTTAACAGCTGCTTGTAG
>NW_010393585.1:0-2355 GCF_000710305.1 Buceros rhinoceros silvestris | reverse complement strand
GTAGGGAAATTTCAGAGAGCCCTAAACCAAGTCCTCTGCTCGCACTTGTGCAGATAGCAGTGGTGAAGCCCTGTGCCATCACTTACACTCTGCTCCAAGAGCATGTGCAGTCAGGAGGGTTGTGTAAGTGTGGCTCTGCTGAGAACCCACTTCTTGCAAATTGTTGTTGGTTTCTTGGAATGTGCTTCAATAAGATGCTTTCCAAACTAAGTCCAAAGTCGCAAAGTGCAAAGCTTGGTAAATGTAAATGAAGAATAAGCTTAACAGTCTTCTGTAATTCTTCCTTCTGATGCAGGTTAAAAAGTTGATCGTTTTAGACCCAAAGAAACGCCTCACCACTCTACAGGCTTTGCAGCACCCATGGGTCACAGGGAAGGCAGCAAACTTTGCACATATGGACAATGCACAAAAGAAACTTCAAGAGTTCAATGCCCGGCGTAAACTTAAGGCAAGTCTCTGGACGTAGTCTCTGTTTTGGCTATGATAGCACACAATTAAAGTAGTGTCCTTACGGAAACCTTCCACAGTTTTCAGGACAACATTCCATAGTTATATGGAGCTTTTTATTTAAGACAACTGATGAAGATGAAAAAGTTGAAGCTGATTTAATTGATGCATGCAGCCAAACAAAATGTGGAAGCTTGATTCTATCTACACAGACAGAACTGCTGAAAAAGTACACAGCTTTCACAAATTCCCTGCCTTCCTCGCTTCCTTTCTTCCCTTCTTCGCTTCTGTCCATCTGTCTGTCATGCACTGCTTGCACATCCTTAGAGTACTGACAAAGCGAGAGGTTAAGCCATCCTTCTGTATGATTTAGAGTCAGCATTTCACATGCCTAGGTCCATAAAATGTGTGGGTTGAGATTAACAAGCCCAAAACATGCATTACCTCTGAGAGTAAATGTGCAATAACATTCTTCATCTGGAAATTAAGTGCTGCAAGGCTGGAGTGCAGATGTGACCTGTGTTGAAAGTAACATTAGGTTTTGAGTCACTGGTATGCTCCTTTACCACCTAGTCTACATATCTATCGTGGGAAAAAGCAGGGAAACATTTTTAGGTGCAAACAGCAGGCAGCTGGCATCTAACTGACATAACATTGGGAAATGTTCTTCTCCCTTGATCCCTTCTCCAGTTGTGAAAGATTTGTGTATGCTTAGGAGAGACTTCCAGGGATACCTTAGCACAGAAATTATTACCAACAGCTGCAGTGAAGCTGTCCTTGTAGCCCTGGGGAATAAGACTAAAAAGCATCTTGTCTGAGAGCTTTACAACGCCCAAGCAAAACCAAATTCACCAGCAACTTAACTTTGGTTTTGCTCATGTTTTTTCAGTTATTAGGGAACTGTGACAGAAACTCTCTACGGGGTAAAGAAAAGTTTTCTTTTACAGAGGTCTCAGACACTCTGGATATAATTCATAGTGACACTTTGCCTGTGTGGAACTGACTAAATGTGTCTATTCATTGTTGTCTTCGGAAAGACTTCTGTAGCCTCACAGCAGGATTGCTGTGTATTCACTGAAGAAGCGTGCAACATTCCTCTATCAAAATTATTTCAGAGCAAGAGCAGAGTCTTAAATTTCATTATTTCTAAGCTTTTTGCATGTTTTGATTTTTTCTCTTTATAATTTTACACCTTTGATAACCAACAAGATTTTTTTGAAGCCCAGTTGATTTAGATCCCTGTAGTCAAGCAATTCATACTTCTCTGTTTAAAAGCTGTTTCTTTTTATAAGTTTATTTCCTCATTGCTTTTCTGGTAAAGATTAATCATAGATCATGGAATCAGAGAATCATGTGGTTGGAAGAGACCTTTAAGATCATCGAGTCCAACCGTTCACCTTGCAGTGCCAGGGTCCATGAACCATGTCCCTCAGCACCACATCCACACGTCTTTTAAACACCTTCAGGGATGGGGACGCCACCACCTCCCTGAGTAGCCTGTTCCAATGCTTTACAACCGTCTCTGTAAAGAAAATTTTCCTGATATCCAACCTAAATTTCCCCTGGCATAACTTGATTCTTGTCCCATCATTCTTAACATGGGAGAAGAGACCGACTTCCACCTCCCCACAACTTCCTTTCAGGTAGTTCGAGAGAGCAATAAGGTCTCCCCTCAGCCTCCTCTTCTCCAGGCTAAGCAATCCCAGTTCCCTCAGCCGCTCCTCATAAGACAAGTTCTCTAAACCCTTCAGTAGCTTTGTTGCCCTTCTCTGAACCTGCTCCAGCACCTCAATGTCTTTTTTGAAGTGAGGGGCCCAAAACTGGACACAGGACTCAAGGTGTGGCCTCACCAGCGCCAAGTACAGGGGGACAATCACTGCCCTCCTCCTGCTGGCCACAAAGTTTCTG
>NW_010393584.1:40715-46200 GCF_000710305.1 Buceros rhinoceros silvestris | reverse complement strand
ACAGTAAGTGGGGCAGCGGTGCCAAATCATGGCACGCCGTGGGGTGGTCTGGGTGCTCTTGTTTTTCTGTCGAGAATGCAAGAGTTGATGCCTGTTAAGTAAGCAGGCCGAGTGGTATCTGTTATGTTTAAAACCACGTAATTTATGAACACAGCAAATAACGGCATAATTGGGTTTCAAAGTCCAAGACGGTTGACCTGGGAAAGGTGTCATACTGATGAGGTGTTGTCTAGATGGTTGTTTTTAAGTCTTCTTTGATAAAGCCAAGTTGAAATGAGTGTGTCAGATTTCCCAGCTTGTCGTGATAGTTGTGAATCCTCCTGAGCCTACCCAGGTATGTGATTTGATCTGCCTTTTAGCCTTAAGAATGCTTTTTAAGGTTTAACGGGACTTTCTGTCAGTCTTAGCTCTCTGAAATGACTCTTAAGGAAAAGCTGCTGCTTGGAGCTTCTGTGATGAAAAGCTGGTGTACATAACTGCCTCTCCTCCTCCCCCCAGGCACCATGGTGCGCATGAATGTTCTGGCCGATGCTCTGAAAAGCATCAACAATGCAGAGAAACGTGGGAAACGCCAAGTTCTCATCAGACCGTGCTCCAAAGTAATCGTTCGGTTTTTAACCGTGATGATGAAGCACGGTAAGTCTGGAATGTGCAGTGCTAGCGTGTCGCTGGTTCATGGTTTCTGTGGATGCTCTTGCGCTTTTTGACTAAAATCAAAGTGCTTGAACTGGGTTCGTTCAACGTAGTTAATTGAGTTGTGTTAGTGTAGCCCAGTATTACCTGCTTCATTAGTCTGTCTGCTGGTCTCTTGTAGGTTACATTGGTGAGTTCGAGATCATTGATGATCACAGAGCTGGGAAGATTGTTGTCAATCTCACAGGCAGACTCAACAAGGTAGGATTTGTCTTCTGAATCCAGTTCTCTGGGAAGGTGTTTAAAGTTGTTTAAGTGTTTGTCTGCTCCAGATATGAAAGAATTACTTGGAAAGTGGTATTTGTTGAATCCGTGTATCTGAGAGCCGTATGGGTATTATCAGTGGTATCAGTGCCTGTTACTTTTTCTAAACTCATAATGATGTGGTTGACTACGTTGCTTTTAAACTGACTACGTAAGACACGTTTTTGGGGTGCTCACATTTTCAAGCGCGCCCTTGCGAGGGCTGTCTGTCTCTCTCTCTTTAAAGACTTTCTGGCTACCTAGTGATTTCTCAGCTGCTTCAGCATTTACACCATCTAGAAGACTTGTCTTAAGAGATAGGAATAGCGATGTTTAATCCTGTGCTTGCTGAGGAGACAAGACTTTCTGTGCTGCTAGGTGTGCTCTGCTTGCAGCTGAGGGAAGGTGGAATGTTATGTTAGTGCCTTTTAATTTCCTGGAGCGTGTACTCGTTTGGTTACAGTACACGAAGTACTCGCCTGTGTTTTGGAAATTTTTAAAATGCTTTTGTCTCAAAACATTGAGGTGTCTCATTCTGTCATGACTTGGAGTCCATTGTTACTTCCGATTAAGCTACTCAAGTGCGAGGTGGCTCTTGACCAAAGAAGAATTTCCTTGGTCAGAATGTGTTGGGGCTGTCTGCACGGTGAACAAGTATTGCAGCTGGAAAGTGCTTGAGTATAGTAGGCAGAGAATTCTGTCACAACACAGATTACCAGTGTTCTGTGTCTGTAATAAAAGTATGGTGTTCTTGAACCTTCCCGGGACGATTCCATAATGGATCTGAGGTGCAGCTGGACATAATGCTTCTGTAGTAGTTGCAATAGGGAAACAAGGGTTAGGACAGTTCCTTGGTTCAGAAAAATGTCCATTGGTGCAGGAGGGGGTTGCTTCTGTTTTGCTCTTGGATATTCACGCGGGTAACGGGAGCCAGTGGAGGAACTGGAGGTGGTAGTAGTGGTCATGGTCAGCAAGTAGTGTGATTAACCTGAAATCTTCAGTAACTTTGACACATGTTAATGTCTCCCTGTTGAAAATCCACGGATATGTTTTGCTAGCTGTGTGTGCTGGTTAGAAGTAGAATCTCCCCGAGTAATCGCAGGATTTTTGATGGTGCAGGCTGCTTAACAGTCTTCAGTGGTTTACAGTATGCTGGTGTGCTCTCCTGGGTCTGGCCGTTAACTGGCTAGATTGGCTTCAGCAGCAGTGTGAGGCCCTCCCTCTGGTTCAGTGAGGAGGAGCTGATGGGGCTGGAGGTTAACTCCAGCTGTGTGAGAGTCTCCGCTTACCCGAGAGGAAGTGCTGTTCCGTACTGTGGATAGCGGGGTGTGCTGCTTGGTGCTCCAGCCTGCTGCTGCCAAAAGGATTTTAACTGCAGTTGTTAACGCCAGCGTCTCTGCAGTGAGTTGGAGCGACAAATGTGCAAATCCCGGGTATAAAGTTCTCCAGTTGGTAATGGAATTCTGTTTTACAGTGCGGTGTAATCAGTCCCAGATTTGATGTTCAGCTGAAGGACTTGGAAAAGTGGCAGAACAACCTGCTGCCTTCACGTCAGTTCGGGTAAGCATGGAGCAGTTTAATCCCTGTCCCGTGTAACAAATGTGGGGGTTTTTACTACGCTTTTGTGTGGCCTGGGATAGACTCCCCTGACACGTTTCCTCTCTGATCAATGCAGAGGTAGATACCAGTCCAAAAATCCATATCAGTGCTCTTTTTCACAGTTTTAAAGGGGCATTGCTAATCCAGAACTTATTTTTGCTTGTCTTTGGTAAATCCTGGTTTCGCCATTTCTACAGTTTACTGAGAAAATAGAACTTTTCTCTCACTTGTTTTAATTCTATTAATAATTTTATTTATAGATGGGGGAGCAATCACATAAGTTACTGGGTCAATGGAAGTAGGTTGTACTATTTTCATTTAAACTATTATGCAGTATATTTTTCCTTCCCAAACTTCACTGAGCCAAGAGTGATAAATCCCAGTGCACCAGGATGAGAGAGCTGGAAGAGTCTTTGGGGGCTCAGGCAGCCTGTCCCGTCAGAGGCGGGATGAGCAGTTCCTGTCATCTCTGTTGTAAAGCTGCGGTGATGAGCGGCTTGCTCTAGCTGTTCCTGCATAGCTGACGGGTGTTCAGGGTCTTAATTTTGAGAGTATTTACAAAGGGATAGGACAAGAGGTGCTCAGACACGAAGCCGTGCGGATGGGTTGTGCTGATGATCCAGATGTTGGCAGTAGCAATGGCTGAGGCTGCTTCGTTTGTCAGACCAGATCCAGGCCCTCATCTGCACCAGCACACGGTGCTCAAAATGCTGAGAGACAGAGCACTCGGAGTCGAGGAGCTGTCTGGCACCATGGCAACTCTACCTGCTCTGAAGAAAAATGTCTGCTTAAAATAGAAGCAGACTTTGTCTAGAAACTGCAGCGTTGCTACTGCTCCAGCAGCTGAGCTGACTCTACAGCGGGAACGCAAAAGAAAACTGCTTGCTTGAGACCTAAAATACTTGGAGACCAGGAGCCTGTGAATGTCCTCTGTGCTGCAGAGGAAGATATTCCGTTGTCTCATAACTGGATCTTCCTCCTGTTGGGGCTGTTCTTACAGAAGCATCTTAGTGTCGTGGTACAGGGACGCAGTTCGACTCTTGTCAGCTCTGCGCGAGCGTGGAGCAAAGCAGTAACCTGACCGTCTGTTCTTTCCTGACAGGTACATTGTACTGACCACCTCAGCTGGCATCATGGACCACGAGGAGGCTAGGCGAAAACACACAGGAGGCAAAATCCTGGGATTCTTTTTCTAAAACTTGTAAAAAAGAGGAGACTAATAAATTGTTCAAATGGACTCTGGTGTTTCCCGTCGGTATTTTAATGCCTTTGAACGGTACCTGTGACGTGCTTGTAACCGACAGCTCTTCTGTAGTGCTTAAGGTCCGGCTGTACTTCCGATGGTGTTCAGGTTCCGCGTTGTGCCTGGTCGCAGCTTCTGTTTCTGTTAGCGATATGACGTACTTTTAATAGTTACCTCATGTTGGCAGTTAGAAGTCACTGTACAGGACAGCTTCAGTGTTCATCTACACCCTCAGCTGTCGCGTGGCGGCATCGCCTCCTGCGCGTTAGGTACAGGTGTCTCCACAGTCACACGTGAGTGGCTCTGTAGTTGTACCTTCTGGCTAAATGGTAGAAGATGCCTTGCCAGAAGCTATTTTCTGTAAGTTTTTTGGAGCGAGGCAATGAGGATATCTGATCTTAGAGGTACAGAAGATCTAGCGTTGGATGAGCTGGTCTTTGTTTCAGGCATCTGATGCATGACAGCCTGATGCACTTGATGCTGCAACAAACTTCTTCCAGAGTGGTGCACAGAGGAGGTGACTACAGCTGAAGAGCTGCTTGCTGATGGTGGAGAATGGGAAGCAACCTTGGCCTGTAACAGCAGCTGGAAGTTCTGTGCTTTGTGTAGCTTTGTTTGGAGCCTTCATTAGGAAGGAGCGTACTGAAATGCAGCGAGCCTGCCTCCACGGATGGTGTGACAGCTGTTGGATTTGGTTCTCCTGATACAAACAGTTGGGAACAGTTTTCCATCTTGGTGGTATGCCCCAATGCTTAGTACGTGCAGTTTGTTGCTTGAGTTAGAAGTGATGTGCCGTGAAGGTGGCACTTTTCCACAAAGCTTTTTGGAGAGCCTTGGGGTAGAAGTGACTCTTAAGGCACAAAGTCTGTAAACTCTTAACTATGTAGACCAGTTCAGTCTGCTGCTTTTTACGGGGGAAAGGAGAAGGTGACATTGCTGAGCAGACAGGACTGACCTCTGTAGACCTGCCTCATGTGGCGGCTCTTCTCTGAGGAGCAAGAAGCTACAGCAGCAGCTGTGGAAGAGCTTGCAGCAAGTGTTCTGGAGGGGGGCACTGGTGTCCCGTAACACACTTGCAGCTTGACTGAGAAGAGCAGGGGAATAAAAAAAAAGGCTCGTTTACCTGTTTTGTCTGTGTCACATGCTGGCTTAGGTCACGAAGTATGGGTTACAGATGGCATCAAACCATTCCCCTCTGATCAGTAGGGTTCTGGCTTTGGTTTGAAACGTGCTTAGCTGAAGGTACCTCCTCAGTGAATGACGAAGTGTGGTTACGAAGTAAAGAATTGTCTTGACTCCTTTATTGTCAAATCAAGCTGTTTTGTAGGGTTTTTCCTGTCCTTAATGGAGGCAGTTCTGCAGTCCTGTGTCCTGGTATACACACGGTGTTGTGTTCCTTGCTCAGAGGAGCCCTGAAGATCGTGCCAAGTTTCCACTGTTCCTTATAAAATCTGGGGTTTTGTCGGTCTGGAATAGAACATGCTGCTCACACCTGGGAGAAGGTCAGTGACACTTCAACACCCCCTTTACACAAATTTGCTGTGGCTTCAAGTCCCCCCGACTAGTTTGACATTCATGTTTTAAGCCAGTTGTAGTTTTGGTTGCCTGTGTGTGTCCTTCACTACCACAGAGACTCCTGACGCAAGAGAATTTGATATTCTCAGCTGAGGGACCCGGTGGGGAGAGATCATTTATTTCACAAGCCAG
>NW_010393584.1:34519-40624 GCF_000710305.1 Buceros rhinoceros silvestris | reverse complement strand
ACAAAAGCCAGTCTGTGGCTGTTGTAGAATTATGAAATGGGAATTGGAGCTGCAGTGTGAAAAGGACGCGTTGGGAAGCGCCTTTTCCACAGTGTGTTTAACACACACAACCGCACCCTGCCTCACTGCGCGGGGAAGCTGCCGCAAGGTCCTGAGGTGGGCTGTGAGCTCCGCTCAACGAGCGGCTGGAGTGGGGCTCAGGAGCTGGCACGCGGGGTTAGGACGTGCCCTGCACACAACAGCCTTCAGTGGCTTTGCAGAAATTCTTACTCTGGGGCATGTTTAAAACCTGCAAGTGGTGTTTTTTGAGGCCTGGTGATGTTGGTGAGCTGAGTGCGTTTGCCTGGGCAAAGCAGTTTGTGGGTAAAAGTTAACTGTCATTTTGGGTAATAAAAGGATTAATAGGGAGAGGCGAGAATAGGGAGAACGGCACAAAGCTGAAGGCGTAGCACAGGTTGCAACTGGCCATCGAGGCAAAATCAGAAGGTCTTTTGTACCTGTAGAGCAGAGGGGGGTGTTAATAACCAAGGAGCGCCCTGTGGGACAGGCAGTTGACCTTCATGTGGGGAAAACTGGGAGGGTTGGTGACACCCGGGGAACAACATCTGTGCTGCAAACCCCTGCACTGCCAGGCGTCACCTCTGCCGCTCTCCTGCGTACCCTCCTGCGGTCGAACCTCAAATGGGTCTGGCAGCCTTTGTTGTTTTGAGACCCTTCTGAAGTCCTGGGCCCTTGGCTCGGGCTCTGCTGCTGCTGGCTGGGGCAAATCTCAACAGCCAGGTCACCGTGAGTGCGGCCACTTGCCCGGCTGTTGTGCCGTGGAGCGGCTGAATCCGTTACCGTATGGATAGCGTATGGTGCTGCACTACCTGCTCGGCTCATCACAAGAAGAAAAGCATCAGTCGGTCTAGTCACAGGTGCTAAGTCAGGGTCAGAACTTCATCTGAGTCGTGAACGTCACTCAGAAGCAGTTGGCAGAGGGTTGGTGACCCCCCCGGGGGTACAGCCTGCTCTCGCTTCTGCTGTCAGGTACCTGATCAGTATTTCGGACGCCGATTGCCGCTGCTTCTTAGGCCGTTGTTTAATAGCGGGGTGAAGCCTGTTCACACCGCCTGCCGTGCGTCAGGAGAAACACCCAGCTGTGCTGCGGGGATGGGTGTCGGCAGGCGGCAGCCCCCGGCCTGGCGTGGCTGCAGGCAGGGCGCGCTGAGTGAGGGGAGTCCGGGGAGTCCTCTGGCTTCGCTGCTGCTCTCCCTGCACCTGCAGAGAGAGGGACCCGGGCTTCTCCTGGACTCTGGACCACAGAGGTAATTTTTTCTGTCTTTGAGCCTGATTTAGGATAACACGTGAGGTGAGAGGTCTGCATCTTCACGATACAGCAGCAGTGGGAAGAGCCGGGTGCGTGGCAGCGGCGTCACTGGATGTGCACGTTCTCCTGCTCCTCCTTTTGTTTGTTTTCTGCCACAGGTAATTTGTCAGCCCCACATGTGTTTTGTTTCTCATACCCAGGTGCCAATCACTCGCCCCAGAAATGCAAACAGTGGTTAAACCTCCATCTCCAACCTCCCAACAGCTCTCCTGGGGACTCCCTCACGCCCGCTGGAGTCCAGATGAAGGTCAGCCACAGACACGGAGGCGTGTGGTGGTGCAGCAGGAAGCAGGGAAAGAAAATGGGTTGAAGTGGTGAGCGAGGCTTTAAAACCTGTCCCTGCGGACTTGGCTCTGAGCGGTTATTTCACAGCAGTGAAAGAAGAGGTCGCCTGTGGCAGGTGTGGGGGCCCCAGCTGCAGGATGCAGGAACGGGGAGCGTGGCGATGAGCATGTCGAGACGTGCCGGTGGGGCTGGTGGTAGAGGACAGGAGACATCCTTTATTTTTGAAGGATCTGGGACTGCTAAAGCTTGTGTTTTGGGGCTTTTAATTAAAATTAGATGCTCTCAGATGACAAGATTTTCTCTAACGCTGTTTAGCCAATTTGGATTTAAGACGAGACTGTCTATTGTTCCCTGTCTTCCTGCCCATTAATGCAAATACCAGCCTCTCGGTAAATACCTGGACGGATTTAACCCCGATTTAGTCCACAGGACTATTCTGGTAGAGCCAAGGAGTTTCAGAAGCTGGTGGACTCTGTTCTCACTCGTGCCCCTAATGCTTTCTCTGACCAAGTGCTACCATTTTCCTCCTGCAGTTCTAGTTTTCTCTTAGTTCTCCTGTTCACCATCTCCTTGCTCTGGGACGTCGCATTTTGGCTATCAGCTCATGACCTGGATTGATTGGGTTTTATTTAGAAATATTTTTACAGAGAGAGAAGTGCCAACACAGCAAGTGACAAAAATAACTGGGTGAACTTTATTGCTTGATACGCTAATGTGCATCTTCTGCTGGGGAAAACAAATTCCTTGACCTTCTGCTCTTCTCGGATGCAGCGAATGTCTGAAGGCATGAAACTTTCCACTTAGTTTTAAGCTGATCTCATCTGGTTTATTATGTTATAATATGTATTTTATTAAAACACTCATCTGTGATGCTCCATATGCTGCTTGTGACGTTCACCATTTGAGCAAAGCCTCTGGGGACGTGTTCTTTGTTCTTGGGTTGGTGTCAGGGCAGCAGTCACTGTGCAGCGGTAGTTGATGAAATTTTAGTGCCGTGCAGCAGCATAATGCAGCAGGGCGCTTGGGATCAGGCGGCTGAGAACACCCAGCAACCACCACTGACACTTTTTATAGCGACATAAAACATTGTTGAAGTGGGTTTCAAATGGTCCATAAAAGCAAATGGCTCAGGTGCACGTTTTGATGAAACGGGTGGCTTGTTCTCCCTGTCCTGGGCTGTAATTCTGATCCCCAGGACGCTCCACCTCGTCAGCCTGGTGACTGAGTTGGGAATAGCGGTGGTGGTGGTGCAGTTGTGCTGGTGGGAGGACGTGGGCCTTTGCGTGGGATTCAGAGGGATTCAGGTTCCAGGTCCGGCTCAGTTACAGGGTACTGAGGGTGTCCCCTGCCTGTGCGGCACTCAGTCACTGTGCGTGCTTTCCTGCTCTGTCGTCTGCTCTTGGACAGGGTGCCCCAGCAGGGTACGTGACCCTCCCCAAACTCTCTGCCTGCCAAGGAGGAGCTTTTCTTCGCCGTTTCGGAGCAGGGCTGTGTGAGGGCAGGCCGTGCAAATGGAGAGTGTTCCTGCTGCTCTATAATCCACTGCTATTCCCTCGAGGGTCTTCATCATTTACAACCAGGCGTTGATTTGTTTCATATTTCATTCATTTTATTTATTGTTCCCATTCTGTAAACACACTGTGCTACCCATTCTGCCGAAAACTTTTTCCAGAAGCTTGCAGTCCCCTGCCTGTGATCTCTAGGTGTCTCTCTTGTCCTTGTGTCGGAAAATATGAAAAAGGCAGGAGCAGCAACACTTGGTATGTGATCTTGTATAGAAACCTGTATGTGCAACAACCCGCTGTCTTCTCCCCCCAGCTAGATTAGAGTGGGATTGCCCCTTCTACTGTGGGGAAGAAACGTGGCATAACCATTCTTGTTGTATTCCACTGATGCAAGTAAATTGTGCTTTCGCTGGACCAGGCTGTAAGCGGGAAGGAGCAAGGACTGTATCTGGGAGCAGGAGGAGAAAAGCAGGCGATGAATGAGGTTAGGAGAAAAGCTGCTGCTGAAACCCACCTCTGGGGTGGTTTCCCAGTCTCACTGGCTCTACAGGTGAAGCCTAGCTGGCGTTTGGTCCATCGTTTTGTGCTGTATAAGTTTGTGTTAAAAAGCAAAGTCCACGAGCATCAATGAGAACTTTAGATTTTTGTGTCTTTACAAATCAGGTCTTTAACCATAAGATTGAAAAAAGTGGTGGGGCAAAGAAAAGATTTGGTTTTTTTTTCCCTTTTCCCCCTACACCTCTGCAGTTCACATGGATGCTTGTCTCCACGCTTGCAATGACATGCCCAGCTGTATTCCTGCATAACAGGATCCTCAACAAGTCTGCGTGGGCTGGTAGTTAGCGCTGGCCCAGGTTCAGTGCTTGGGATTCGTTCCTTCGGGCAGCAGCATCAGCCCCTCAGTTAACCATCTGTGCTGCTCAGGTCCGAAACCACTTGTGCCTCTCTTGTGCAGGCTGTGGGTCCCTGAGCGAACTGTAGGCACTGCTGGCGTTTGTGATCAGACTTGTGTTTGCGCTGGTGAGGGTGGGCAGGTGGATGTGCCCTTCTTGGCCGGGGCGGAAGCCTTGTTTGGTTTCCATGACTGGTGGTGGATTTCTAGCTCGGTTCTATTTTCAGTTTAACGTGAAAAATAATTATAGTTCAGCCCAGGTAGGGAGAGTTCCTGAGTTTGGTGATCCCTTGCTTACTGTGTTCGTGAAGCATCATCAGGCAAAAGATGAGATGTGTGTGGTGGAACCGCTAAATTCGTCTGCTACCTGCCAGGTGGACCTTTCCTCGGGGAGGGAAGCAAAAATCAGGAGGCTATTTTTAGCTCTGGATTACTTTTCTTGAGTGATATTCAGTTCTCACCAGCCTTCGATAAGCAGAGAAATAATCCCTCATGGGAACAACTGAAGGTGCCTGGATCGGTGCTGGGAGCGCTGGGGCAGCCCTGGGAGCAGCAGGCGTCACCTAACGGCAGGCACCAGGCGAGAGCGAAATGTGCGCAGGGTGGCAGGAGGCAGCACGACAGGAGCATGTTGAGTAGCAGTGACTGTGAGCCCATTTTCCTGGTACAGAGCCTGTCCTACGCTGCAAGGCACGGGGCTGAGAACCACAAGCCCAGTGCGCATCAGGAGCCAGCCCAGTTCCCCTGCCCAGCGGGGAGAACTCGTCCTGCAAATCAGCAAAATACAAACCCGGCACTGGTAGGCGATGGCTCCAGAAACAGCAAGATACGGCGAGCAGATAACACTCCCTGATAGCTGGAATAATAAGATTTAAACTGTACAAAAGTGAGCTTTAATTGCCTGCTCTCTCCTGTCTGCTGAAGTCACTAGAAATAAAGGTCTGCTCCTTGGCGATGAGCAGTTCCAGGCAGAGCAGACGTGACGGGGGAAACATGTTTCAGATAAACACTGATGTGAATGACACTTCCTTGCTCCAGCGTGGCGTTTGTATTTCTCTGTGGTTAGCGTAACAGCGCAGCGTGATACGAGAAGGGAGCTTTACTCGTGTCTGTGTGTGCGTGCGTAAACCCAGCAATGGATTGTCGCGGCCGGCACACCGATGGTTTTCCTGCACTGCAGTAGCCCCAACGCTTGGATGCTGTTGTTTGCTGCGGAGATGAGCGAGTGGTCTAAGCACGGCTGTGCTTTGAGAAAACCTTCCCTTCCTTGTGCTGAACAGGAGACAAGTGAGGCGACAGCTCGAAGCCCGCGCTCCTCCCCGTCTCCACACCCCACAGCTACCTGCCCGTGGTGGCTCTGCTTTCAGGTGCTGCCGAGCTCCTCATGGGTGAGACACTTGTCACCAGCCCCCCTGGGACTCCTGGCAGCCTGGCCACAGCCAACAGCCTTGACTTGAGCCGAGGCTGGAGCAGGAGGGGAGTGGAAACACCCCGGTTATCTCACAGGAATTGAATTGCAGAGTGTGGGTGGCCAGGTGAAAGCTTCATTGTTTTCCGAGGAGCTGGGTGCTCCGAGCGGCGATTGGCGATGGAGGGAAGGTTGGCTGCTGGAACGTGCAGGTGACCTGCCTCTGCTGCTGGGAACCTGCTCTTCTTACTCCTGCCTTGCTTTTCTGTGCTCGTGTGCCGGGTGCTTTCAGGCGCCCCCGTACCTGGTGCTCCCAGCTGGGAGTGGTGCTGGAGGCCCCGCGGGGAGGTGCTCCTTGCTGGCCTGCCCAGAGCCTGCTCGGTCGTGCTGGCTGTGTCGGGTCTGGCGCCCCGCTGCTGCCCTGCCCCTTCTCATTGCATGGGGTTTGGAGAGAGCAAGAGCCTGCAGAGATGTTGAAAGCGTTGACCTGTTCCAGGAGGGCTTCCCACTGCGGTTTCCATTTCTTCTGCAGGTTCCTGCAGCGAGGGAGGAAGGGAGAGATTTGCTGAGGGTCTGTGTGGTGGCCAGCCGGTGTGAGGCGAAGGGCTCCCTTGCACCAGCTTCCAGAAAATCTCTTAGCACTCGA